>NC_084953.1:75000-210000 GCF_949316205.1 Platichthys flesus | reverse complement strand
CCAGGTCCAGAACCACCGGCCTCAAAGTTTCATCGTACCCGAATCGGGACCGGATCAGAGCGCTCGCGGTCCGTCGGTCCGTCCATGTGTGTCCCTCTCGAACCGGAGCTCTCACTCTGGATCCATGTCCTCCTCCGAGTATCTCCCCAAGCTGTGCCCGGCTCCTCACACCCTCCTCGCGGGACTCCTCGGGGGTTTTCCCGGGTTGTTGGTGGCAGTGAGCCCGCAGCAGGACCGGCTCTCTGGTTCTCTGGTTCTCTGGTTCTGGTTCTCTGGTTCTGGTTCTGGTTCTCTGGACTCGCTCCTCGCGCTTCTCTCGAACAAAGACTCAAAGTTTAGTTCAGCTCAGATCCCGGTGAGTGCTGGTGGGCGGGGCTTCTTATTCTCTCTGTCCTACAGACTCACTCTCTCTCTCTCTCTCTCTGTCCTACAGACACACTCTCTCTCTCTCTCTCTCTCTGTCCTACAGACACACACACTCTCTCTCTCTCTCTCTCTCTCTCTCTCTCTCTCACACACACAGACACACACAAACACACTCTCACACGCAAACACACTCTCTCTCTCGCTCTCTCTCTCACACACACAAACACACTCTCTCTCTCTCACACACTCTCTCTCTCTCTCTCTCACACACACAGACACACACAAACACACTCTCACACACAACACACACTCTCTCTCTCTCTCTCACACACACTCTATCTCTCTCTCTCTCACACACACACACAAAGACACACACTCTCTCTCTCACAAACACACAAACACACACACACTCACTCACACGCACACAAACACAAACACACACACCCACACTCTCTCTCTCTCTCACACACACAGACGCACACTCACACGCGCACACACACACACTCACACTAGCAAACCCACTTACATAGTTCCTGAAGTAGAAGCTCAGATCAAAGGCTGACGAGCTGTGAAACCAGTGGAACATCTCCTTCAGACCAGCAGGTACTGGTGGAGCTGGAAACCTGGCGTCAGGAAGAGGCAGCACAGTGGATGAACTGGGAGAGCAGCAGGACCTGTTGGGAGTGGGAGCTAGCACGATTAGCTTCCTGGTTAGAGCAACATGACGTCCTTCACTAACCCACACACCTACAGCAGGAACGAGGATCCATCCTGATGCCCTCATCCTCACTGGTTGTAAAATAAGTCTCTCCCAAGGAAGGTGGAGACACTGGTGGTCACTAACATCTGATAACATCTACTGGTGGTCACTAACATCTGATAACATCTACTGGTGGTCACCAACATCTGATAACATCTACTGGTGGTCACTTACATCTGATAACATCTACTGGTGGTCACTAACATCTGATAACATCTACTGGTGGTCACTAACATCTGATAACATCTACTGGTGGTCACTAACATCTGATAACATCTACTGGTGGTTACTAACATCTGATAACATCTACTGGTGGTCACTAACATCTGATAACATCTACTGGTGGTTACTAACATCTGATAACATCTACTGGTGGTCACTAACATCTGATAACATCTACTGGTGGTCACCAACATCTGATAATGTCTACTGGTGGTCACCAACATCTGATAACCTCTACTGGTGGTCACTTACATCTGATAACATCTACTGGTGGTCACTAACATCTGATAACATCTACTGGTGGTCACTAACATCTGATAACATCTACTGGTGGTCACTAACATCAGATAACATCTACTGGTGGTCACTTACATCTGATAACATCTACTGGTGGTCACTAACATCTGATAACATCTACTGGTGGTCACTAACATCTGATAACATCTACTGGTGGTCACTAACATCAGATAACATCTACTGGTGGTTACTAACATCTGATAACATCTACTGGTGGTCACTAACATCTGATAACATCTACTGGTGGTTACTAACATCTGATAACATCTACTGGTGGTCACTAACATCTGATAACATCTACTGGTGGTTACTAACATCTGATAACATCTACTGGTGGTCACTAACATCTGATAACATCTACTGGTGGTCACTAACATCTGATAACATCTACTGGTGGTCACCAACATCTGATAACATCTACTGGTGCAGAAGACATTGAAACATAAAAGAGACATTCCCCATCTTGTCCTACATTCTAAAGTAATATGTGGGACCTGGTGGAAGCAGTTGTTCCAGCTGTTGGTGCTGGTCTTCATGGTTCTGATAATCTGCGGCTCTCCTCCTCTCAGTGATTGAGCGTCATTAATATTTTACAGTGACAGCTTTGAGGGAGGGGGGAGGTGGAGGATACAGATGAATCTTTAATTGTTGCTTTTAAAACAGACGCAGAGATTAATGCAACGACTCCATGAACCTTTCAGAAGATCCACGAATAAATACAGAGACAGCCGGGCGTTCGACATCCACTGACCATGTTTCATTGAGTGAGAGAGAGAGAGAGATGGTGTCAGTGGGTGCTGCAGAAACAGGAGAACCACATCTGGAGCAGGTAACATCGGTCCGTTCTAATGGACCAGAGGAAACATCTGGAGCAGGTAACATTGGTCCGTTCTAATGGACCAGAGGAAACATCTGGAGCAGGTAACATCGGTCCGTTCTAATGGACCAGAGGAAACATCTGGAGCAGGTAACATCGGTCCGTTCTAATGGACCAGAGGAAACATCTGGAGCAGGTAACATCGGTCCGTTCTAATGGACCAGAGGAAACATCTGGAGCAGGTAACATCGGTCCGTTCTAATGGACCAGAGGAAACATCTGGAGCAGGTAACATCGGTCCGTTCTAATGGACCAGAGGAAACATCTGGAGCAGGTAACATCGGTCCGTTCTAATGGACCAGAGGAAACATCTGGAGCAGGTAACATCGGTCCGTTCTAATGGACCAGAGGAAACATCTGGAGCAGGTAACATCGGTCCGTTCTAATGGACCAGAGGAAACATCTGGAGCAGGTAACATCGGTCCGTTCTAATGGACCAGAGGAAACATCTGGAGCAGGTAACATCGGTCCGTTCTAATGGACCAGAGGAAACATCTGGAGCAGGTAACATCGGTCCGTTCTAATGGACCAGAGGAAACATCTGGAGCAGGTAACATTGGTCCGTTCTAATGGACCAGAGGAAACATCTGGAGCAGGTAACATCGGTCCATTCTAATGGACCGGAGGAAACATCTGGAGCAGGTAAGATCGGTCCGTTCTAATGGACCAGAGGAAACATCTGGAGCAGGTAACATCGGTCCGTTCTAATGGACCAGAGGAAACATCTGGAGCAGGTAACATCGGTCTGCAGGGAGGCAGGTTCTCCAGTGGTCCTTCGGTTGGACATGGGGGAGAGAGAAGAACTGAAGCTGTCAGGCGCGTGGTCCTGTTCAACCTGTGATGGACCCTCAGTGACCACCACTAGTCCCAGTCTCTTCTTCTGCTCATCAGACCTGAGGTTCCTCTGGGTGGCAGCTGGATCAGATGATCGACAGCCAGGTTCGGTCACCCTGCGGGGGGGCGGATCGTGCTGAGTCATCGAAGAAACGAAAACGAGCTCAAATGTCATTATAATTTTACACATGAACAGAATTAAAGATGTTTAAAACTTAGTTTAAACTTTTAATATGAATCATCATTTACTTTCCTCACACGAGTTTGGGATTTAAGATAAAATAAATATAAATTATCTTTATTAAGTTGAACATGAAACTCAATACAAAGAGTAAATAAAAGCACCGGGAGAGAAAACCAGTGAAGTTTCATCACTGGATCTCCACCAGCGAGGAGCTGAGGGAGCCGGGCTTCTTCTGGTTCACCGGGTCCACACCGACCTCCTCCGGCTGGAGGTAAAGATCCATGGAGGAGATGTGTGTAGCAGAAGAAGCATTGAAGCCGTTTACAGGGAGGAGGTGAGTAAGGATCAAAAACGTCAATATTAATCATTATTTGTATTTTATTTTCATAGTTATATCATTAGAAGATCCCCTTGAGCAACCCCTGGAGTTCCTGCGTCTCCACCTTCTGGGCAGCTGGGTGGTGCGAGGACATGGGTTTGACTCTCATGTTCAGAGGACCGTCCTGAGGACTCAGAAGAGGCGTCTCCATGAGGAGCAAGTTTAACGGCGAATGGCTCAGCTTTTGAGAAGGGGGGGGGGGGGGGGGGGGTGAGACAAACACCTCGAGGTCATCAAGCTATGAGATGTTCATCTGAGCTGGAGAGTGAAGCAGCACACTGGTCCTGAACGGGCGGAGGAGGTAGCGTTCAGCTGAGGTCCCTGGACAGCAGGGTGAACCGGAGAACAGGTGGCTGGGGAGGACATCACTGTCCACAGGTCCGGTGGACTGGCTCTGTGAGACTTGAGGATTGTAGGCAGACGTGAGTTTGTGTGATATGTCCCCTGACTTGCAGGTGGCCTGGAAGACGGAGAAGACATGTGGGACCTCGTCAGAAGACACATGATGGAAACGGTCCCTGGTGAGGGTGCGAGACCTGGACTCGGCTGTAGCTCCACCCACCTCGAGAAGGGCCCTTTGGATCCGGACTTCAGATTCTGAGCTCGAAGGACATGGGCTGGGATTCAATCTGCCGACCCTCTGGTTGGAGGCCAACCGCTCTACCGCTCGGCCACAGCCACCTCACCACCAGGTGTGATCAGACCGGTGGACAGCTCTCAGTCCATGTGTGAACAGACACACACAGATTTAGATCTGATCACACCTGGTGGTGAAATCACATAAACAAATGTCAATACCAGGTGTGAACCGGAGTCACTGTTGTGCCTTTTGAATTTTATGTGTATGTGTATTTTGTGTGTATGTGTGTGTATTTTGTGTGTTTGTGTATTTTGTGTGGGGGTATGTGTATTTTGTGTGGATGTATATTTTGCGTGTTTGTGTGTGTATATGTATTTTGTGTGTGGTTATGTGTATTTTGTGTGTGTGTGTCTGTGAGCGTGCACGTTTTGGGGGTTTATATTAAACCTCAGATCTGAGACAAAGCTGCCGTAACAAAGCTTTTCTTTCACACAATCCCTTTGTAGGGCGGCGTGTCAGCGTCCGGCATGGGGATGTGTGTGTGTGTGTCTGTGTGTGTGTCTGTGTGTGTATCAGAAGACAGTATGAACTTCTTCAGTCTGTTAATCTTCAGATCTTCTCGTCGTCTCCTCAGGACTGAACGTTCACGCTTCGATTCTCTTCAGCGGTTCAGGAGAATGGAAGCTTCCATCGTCCTCTCAAATAAAGTCTCAGACACTCTGCAGCTTCAACTTCAGTCACTGAACGTTTGAAAATACAAACTCATGTTTCAAGGAAGGAGGACCCACGAAAACCTCCACCTGAAGCTCAGTCCCATGTGAGGATCCTCTCCCAGGACACACACATGCTGATGGAACACAACACAACAGGATTCACCACATGAGAAGAACCAGTTTGTAACTTCCTGTTCAAAGTGTTTATACTTTGAGTCTGATGGAGATGAAGGAGCAGATGAACTGAGGAGGTCCTGATGGTGAAGATGTGAGGACACATGTTGTGTAGACGTTGTAAACCAATCGGTGGACAATGGCTCCACCTAGTGGACACAACTGTGAATTATTATCTGATCGAATGTTTTTTACAGTCTGTTAATTTGACCACTTGAATAGTTTGAGTGTGCGTGTGCGTGTCTGTCTGTCTGTGTGCGTGTCTGTCTGTGTGTGTCTGTGTGAGTCTACTGTATTATTTTACAACAGGAATTGGACACTTCTCTGAACATCAAGACATTTAACAGGCTCATTAATACATTAAGAATTCAATTATAATTGAAATAGCAGAGTAAACTGAATGTTGGCAACTTAATGAGGCGTCACTGTTTTATTTATATTTACTTAAATACATTCGTAAAAACTGAGACAAAGAAACTTTAGATAAAAAGTGATTTAAACAGATTTTTCTTCGATGTTTCATCAGATATAAAACCAACGGTCACATGTGCTACAGAACATGTATGTACAGTTCAACAGCCCCGCCCACATCCCTCACCTGACAGCTCGTGATGTGTTCAGGTCACCTGGGAGAAACCACTGACACATTCATCAGAATTTGCCTTTCAGTAACTGAAAGATCAAGGTAAAATGTTCCCAGTAATGAACAACATGTGGCTGAGGGACGACCACGTGAAGACTGGTTACTTGATGGGGGGGGGGGCCTCTTGTTGGTCCTGAGGCGACCTCTGACTCGGTTACCATGGTAACGGAGTGGGGAGTTAACCCTATTGGTTCGAGTCTCGTTCTTTCACGTCATGTTGATGATTTAAGACCCATATTTTTTTGGCAGAATCTGTCTAATCTGAGGTCAGTTTCCTTCTGTATTAGAACCAGTACTGTTTTCTGATTGGTCAGTTTACAGGCGTCTGCGGTCTCAGACAGAGTCAATGACTGAAGTGCAATGCATTGTGGGATACTCTGATGGAGGAACAGGAAGTCCCGACTTGAGGAGACTGACTTGCGACACAGCATCCGTTAACAGATTTTGTTTTTATTCTACTGTCAAAATAATCTCCCAGGTTCCCTGAATGCACCATGAGGAAAGATGTCGTCATGGCGATGTCTGAGCAGCTGGAATGTCGACGTAATAAAGTGAAGACACGAACAAACCAGTGGAACCAGTGGAACCAAGAGGAACCAGGAGGAACCAACGTGTGCGTGAAGGCACGGAGCCACCGCCCATTTGAACAGAGACCAGAGCTACTGGGCTGAATCCAGAGAAAAGAATCAAAACCAGATCAGTTGCGGTTCTGGTCCTTAGAACCAGAACCCTGAGGCAGGTGCGTTCGTCTGCATCTAGAAAACCCTTTTTGGTTTCAGCTGAAGTGGATCACACACTAAATAAAACCGTCACAGCGAACATCACAACTCACAGCAGAGCACAGGAAACATGGTGAAGGCAGCAGAGACAAACACAACAACCCAAAACAAACCAATCAAAGCTCAGGAATGATTCAAATATTGCTACAAAATCTGATTTGAATAAAACGTAATTGCATACATGGAAATCAAGAAATCCAAAAGGAACAGAAAATAGACTAGACTAGAAACCCAACAACCGCTATGGGTCAGTTCACATGATGCTACAATGACCCGCAGTACAAAACACTAACACAAAGACCAACAATAAAATACACCTACATATGAATATATCTGTAATACAGTTCATCAACAGTAAACCTTTATCAACTGTAAACTGCCAATTGACCGAGGCATGATGGGAGATGGTTGTGACTCCGGGATAAGGCACAGTGTCGTTTGAGGCTGAGCCAGCTCCCTGGTCTCAGATCTGCGGGTTACAACATTTATCAGAACTGATGAAGACACGAGTGTTGGTCAAGGGGAGAGGACGAGCTCAGCTGAAAGAGGAAGTCGGAGCCAAGTCGAGATTTAAAGGATTCAAGTCCCAATTCTGGAGAAATAAATTAAAATACTGACTCTGAGTTTAGTCAAAAGGCAAGAGAGGCTCAGATAACTGGTTTACAAAACAAGACACAATGTGAATTCTGTTTCTTCCTTAAAATCCTGACGATAAACTGACTGACCTCATTCCCTGAATTCAGAGAATCATCTCAGAACGCTTTGTGTTCCAGAAACCAGATCCTCTTCTAAGGCAAACAACCAACATGAGCTTTTTCTTAAATAATTTAACATCAGACCCGAGTTCCTGGTGCGTTCAGACATGTTGGAATGATCGGAGTGTAGTGGACAACATGGAGAGCGGAGGATCCAGGGACTCAGATGGAGGACTTGGAGAAGGAGACTCGAAGGTGGTGGTTTTCTCCAAGGTCGTGGTTGTGGAACTCGATGAGGGACTCGATGGCTTCCTCCACGGAGCCCATCTGGATCAGAGCCATCTTATGGTCCTTCCTGGAGGAGACCAAAAGAAGGTTCTCAAGACTTCACACAACATGGCCTTTCATTTGAGTGGACGGGGGGGGTTCAGGGAAATGGCCCTGCCCCCCCGGTGGACATTGGTCCTGGGACACGTGAAGGACGTCTCTGAACCTATGCAGTCTCACTAGGAATCAGACGTAGTTTTCTTTCTCTTCTCGTTGATTTGTTTGAAACAACAATATCAACACATCAGAGCCCCACTTTCATTAAACTGGTCAAATCCAGTACTATCCAGTATTAAAGTCAGACTGGTGACTCAGGACAGGACGAGGACAGCAGCTTCAGGGTAAAGCTAAAGACTTAGATTAGGTCATGGTTTGAAAATATAAACATGCAATGCAGATACGGCAGGGTTTATCAAATGGATGAGGGCTTCAGGGCAGTGCGACTACACAATAACTCCATTTGAGGCATAAGTGAAGTTTTCTGGGTGGGTACAAGGACGATGGCTTCTGGACACCATTTGAATTAGGAGCTGAAGGAAGGAGACTAGGGAGGAGGAAAGGGACAAAGAGAGAGGCTTGAGGGTAAAGATGAAGACCTGATGACTTCAGGTCACAGATGAAGAACAGGGCCTGTGGGATACAGGAGGAAAGCAGGACGTTACACTTACTGGAAGAACTTGAAGCCGTTGACCATTGATCCTGAGCTGGAAAACAGCACCTTGAGATCCTCTTCTACGACAGCAGGGCTAAGACAAAGCAGACAGGAGAGAGGCTGTAGGTCCTGAGTGTGGTGTCTGTGTTTGGACCTGAGCCAGTGGACGGAGCAGGTGAAGGACTTACGGGATGTTGGAGAGGTGCAAGGTGGCAGAAGGTGGGAAGATGTTGGAGTAGTTTTTGGAGCCGGGTTTCTTGAAGCGGTGAAGAGGGGAACTGCTGTACTCTTTGGTCAGGCCCTGGTCCTCGTGTCCTTCACGGGGAAGCTGGACGTTGGTGTGTTTGGACAGCGTGATGCGCAGGGGCTTCCCATGCAGCCGCTGGCCACTCAGGTGACTCATAGCTGCAAACCAGACCAGTGGAGAACACTGTTCAAGCTTCTGAACAGACAAGGACTCCGCTAAGAAAACCATTATGATGGAGCAGTACTGTGTATATTGGATGAAAGTCCCGTTTCCCAGATTAAAGGTTTCTTCCCGCTCCGCAGCAGGAGGTGTTACCTAGCTGAGCCTGAGTGCAGTCGGACATCTGGACCAGAGCGTTCTCCTTCTTGTTGAACAGGATCTTCACTCTCATCACGTCGCCATAAACACCTTCAGACAGGCAGAGATCAAAACAGAGGTTTCTACACGTCACACAAACATGTTACACATGTGTCACCTGTCACAACGGTCTGTCTACATCCTGCAGGAACACTGACCCTTGTTCTATTGGTCAGATCAAATAAATGAGGACTTCCTGTGTTTTAATGTGTTAATAATTCAATCTGTGGAGGAGCTGGTATCAAAAACCTGTGAATGTAACTTTGAGAGGAACTCCTCACACGAGGAAGAAGTTGTGAGTCCACAATGTGAAGGTGGCAGAGTCAGTGTGAACTGTGAGTGTGGACTAAGAAAAACACGAGCAGCTGATTCAACAGTGAAACTAAAAGATAAGACAGACGTGCAAACTCTTGATTGACAGCTGAGCGTGACTAGTGATTGGTCGAACACGTGTTCTGGCGTCATCACCACAAGATAACATCTTTACATAAAGTCACAACACGCTGGTCTGGGATCAGTGTGGGTCTTTGTGGCCGAGCTGCAGATATTGTGAAATCATCTCAAAAATCTTTTCAAAATGAAAACAAACAGAAACTTCAAATCAAGGTGATAATCAAACAAGAAGCTTGTGACAACATACCAAAGAGAACAAAGAGGCAGTGGGGCGAAACCCTCTGTACAGACACAAGGCAGCGGGGGGGCAGGGGAAGGTGGGAGGGTCCGAGGAGTTTCCATGGCAACAAATTAAAGAAACAAAAAGAAAGAGGTGAGGGGTCAATCAAAGGTTAATCACCTTTTTAGGGGGGGGGGGGGGGGTCAGATGAGGTCAATATGGGAACATATGGCGCTGTGTGGTCGACTTGTTGGGAGCTCTGGTTTCACTGGGTCTCTGAGGTTTGATCCAGGCTCATCTCTGTATCAGTGGTTGTTGATATTAAAACTTGTATCTCACAGAATTAACAATACAAAAGAAAAGATGATTTTAATTTAACTTTATACTTCTATATATTTCGGTTTTCATTTCTTTATAATAAGATTGTTTGCTCAAAATATTAAACCTGAAATAGATGGAGTTTATATTTCATAAGTAAATAAATACATGAGCTGCCGTATCAGTATCTGAATGATGTTGTCAGTGTGGACAGCGTGGGAGGACATGAGGACCAGAGGACAGACTCACCTCAGGGTTCAGGTTGCTCACCAACAGGACACAGTGTCCAGGAGACAGGGGGGGGAATCCCAGCCTGGTGGCCCCCGGCAGGGACAGAGAGGCCAGTGCTCCGGGCAGAGCGGGGACCGCCAGGCCTGTGTAGGGGGAGGACACTGGGAGAGGTGAGACCAGTAAACACCTGAACCACCAACTGCACAAGAGTCCTGATCCAGTCTGAAGAGACGGCACCAGCTCTGAGTCCATTCAGGACCACTCCAGTGTAGACCCAACACTGACCCGCCCAGGGTCATCATAATAATGATGAGACATGAATCCATACCAACCTGTTCCCATCTCTTCAGATTCAGACCGCTCCTTAGAAAACACTTCTCTACCTGAACAGTCTTTACTTCACAGGACTGAAGCTGTGATGACACAAAGGCTCAGGACACAAAGGTGACACTTACTTGTCGACTGGATGGTGAAGGCCGGAGGGAACGTGTGAGTCGCTCCGGCGTAAGGTCCAGCTGAAAAGATGCCTGGAGCTGAGGAAGAGAAAAGAGAGGCTCCATCATAGAGGCTCCACCATAGAGGCTCCACCATAGAGGCTCCACCATAGAGGCTCCATCATAGAGGCTCCATCATAGTGGCTCCGCCATAGAGGCTCCACCATAGAGGCTCCATCATAGAGGCTCCATCATAGTGGCTCCGCCATAGAGGCTCCGCCATAGAGGCTCCACCATAGAGGCTCCACCATAGAGGCTCCATCATAGAGGCTCCACCATAGAGGCTCCACCATAGAGGCTCCACCATAGAGGCTCCATCATAGAGGCTCCACCATAGAGGCTCCACCATAGAGGCTCCACCATAGAGGCTCCACCATAGAGGCTCCACCATAGAGGCTCCACCATAGAGGCTCCACCATAGAGGCTCCACCATAGAGGCTCCACCATAGAGGCTCCACCATAGAGGCTCCACCATAGAGGCTCCACCATAGAGGCTCCACCAGGGGCCGTCAGCCCTGCGTCTCTTACTGAAGGCTGTGGCCATGGCCGGGTGCTCCAGCGGGGGATGGCTATCTCCAGCGGGGAGGTCCGGTCTGGTGAAGTCTCGACTCTTCTCGTTGTTGTACTTGACGTTGAGGCTGGTGAGTTTAGAGAAGCTGATCCTCAGAGTGCAGCAGCCGTTGTAGATGTTCTGTCCGTCCAGAGACTGAAACAAAGACACATCAGTTCTCTGCTGCTTCCTGGGCCAACAGGTGTCACCTTTTATCTTCCTGTAGGGGGCAGCACTCACCAGTTTAGCTGCCTGGGCAGAAGCTCCCTCAGAATACTGCAGCAGAGCCTGGAACTGACTGTTCTTGGTGAAGACGATGATCCTCAACACGTTGCCGAACTTAGAGAAGATCTAAGAACCAGAGCAGAACTTTAACAAATCCTCCTCTTCTCTGTATAGACTGGTCTTTACTGGGAGCTAGGCTCCTTGCCACCAGTGATGGGCCCGGATCTCCGGGTTCAAAACCACTGGCCCCTTAAAACCCCCCAATAAATAAACCTCATTGATCCCCGTACCATCGCCAACACGCCAGTTCATTATTTTGGTAAATTGTATTGGTCTCATTTGTCTCAGCCTTAAAATGTTTTGATCCATGTGTAAAGAACTTTGTGTTTGTTAAGTTTTGTATTAATAAAGTTGATTTTTAGTTAAAGGGGACATATTATGCCCTTTTCACCAGTTGATATGGCTCCTTGGGGTCTTAATGAAATGTCTGTAACATATTTGGCCAAAATACCACAAGGATCATTAAAAACCTTTTACCCAGTCTGAAGCAGCTCCCTGGCTAGCGTTAGCTTGCAAGCTAACCGGGCCGGTGGAGCCCGGCTAGCGTTAGCTCGCTTGTCCAAGGCCATGTAGCGAGACTCCCGACATGGGCATGGTGTGACTATGAAGTTTATTTCGGTCTAATCCCATTGGACGCACTCTTGTTTTTTCCAGAGTTTTTGGGACGGTAGACATGACAGATATCAAATTAACATGAAGCACTACACAAGAGGAATTTTCATAACATGTCCCCTTTAAGGTTGTTTGAAGTTATGTGGTGTCGTTCCCATGTTACCTGGCAGAGGGCGTCCAGTGTGACGGGGTAGACCAGGTTTTCCACCACCACCCTCAGCACCGTGCTGGGTGCCACCACCGCCATGTCCACATGAGACATAGTGAGGGCCCGAAGAGCCGCCTGGGCCCTCTAGGACAAGGGGGGGACAAGGGGCAGATGGTCACAATGTCTGGCTGCAGGACGTATGCTTACATCAACCACTGCCAACGCTCCTACCTCCTGGTTGGGCGAGTTGTCTGTCTTCAGCTCCTTGTGGGTAGAGAACTGGACGTAGACCGGGTGGTGTCTGATGATCGGCATCACTGTGGAGTAATAACCCACCATGTTCTGAGCTGCGTCCTCCGAGGACATCTCTAAGAAGGCCTGAGGAGACAGGTCAGAGGTCAGGAATGAGCTCAGCCACCTCTCTGTAAACTCTACTGATCTGAGACCTGCACCTGGTTCTTGGCTTTGAGCATCAGCAGGTTGGAGACGTCTCCGAAGGGCAGACCCAGGCTGATGACCTCCGCCTCCGTGATGTCGTTGGGCAGCTTGCGGATGTGGAGGACCCTGGACGGGTTAGGGTTAGGTCCCCTCAGGTCGCCTCTAAACTTGCTGTCGTTGCCATTGGCTAAAGACAAAAGGAGAAAGCAGGTTAGGTCACATGACCGACTAGGACTTAGTTTTTGATTTATCGATTCAATAAATCGGATAAAACATTTTTTACACTTTCAAGCTAATTCCTCTTCGTGGACAATGCTGTTTCTATATGTATTCCAGACATCAACAATCATATTATGATTAGTCATCTTACAAGGTCAAGACATATTTAACTAGGTAATGACTGATTACTAAACTAGTTACCAGTTAGTTGGGGGGGGGGGGGACTCTGCAGAGATGTGATGAATCCTCGACTTTAACTTTGTTCATTGAATCAAAAAATGTGTAAAAAAATGTATTGTATTGTTGTATGAGACTGTAACCATAGCACCAGTGATGAACTGACAACTGACGGTCAGTTCTGTGTCAGTGTGGACGCAGCAGGGAGCCTGACCTGTGGTGCTCATGATACATGGACCAATGGAGACGCTGGGGACAAGCTCGTCAGATCCTCTCTGCAACACAGCAAAAAACACAACTTTCACACACTAACCCAACACAGAGCTGGAGGGGGGGGCTCCTGATCTGTGAAGCTCAATAAAAACTATACTTAAACAAACTCAGGCTCTTCATCCAGAGAAACAATAATCAATAACAGAAGTGAAATCATCTGATCGTCTCCTCTTCATCCTGAAGCACCTGAGTGTTCATCACTTCCTCTCACAAAGTTTCTACACATCTGAACCTAGAGGTCAGAGGTTAAATGCAACGTCGACAGTTAAATGTTGTTAGACATGAAATAGCATCTGCACATGTTGTGTAGTTGGTGTTTGTGAAGCAGCAGCAGGTTGTCGGGTCCGACTCGTTCAAACAGGAACATGTGGGAACATCCAGGCGAGGGCGGAGCCTGTAGAGCAGCAGGGGCGGAGCCTGTAGAGCAGCAGGAGGCGGGACATGACGTATGAACTCTGCTGTGGAAACATCAGTGTTGTTGTTTACATCTCATCCACACCGGCGTCGACCTCATCACCAGAAGATCTGGAATCTCCTCGTGTTTCCAAGCTGACGTCTTCATCTTCTACGTGTCCGGCTCCTCTTCTTCATCCTGAGATGTTTGAGTTCTTCCAGTTTCACGTCACGTGTTAGAAACCTCGTCAACACGTCGCTCTCTGGGAAGCTTCCACACATTGTACTGGCTGGCTGCAGGAAAACATCTAGAAAATGTCCAGAGACACTGACTCAGACGTTTGAGTTCTCACATACAGAACCTGCAGAACATGTGAGGTTCACGTCTGTGGTTCAGGTCATGTGTGAAAAAAGCTCAAGTGATTAAACTGATGTGAACAGAGCAGCTCAGTTGTCTTTCCTGATTCTACTGATGAATAATGAATCAGCAACCAGAGACGTCTCGTTGTCTCCGTGTCGGACAGCTGGGGACCAGGCAGCAGAGACATGAGCACGTTGTTGATTCACTGGTCGGTTTGTTTGTGAGGAATTCTTTATTTTTATAATAAAAGGATCTGAATTTAATCACAGACTGCCCCCTGCTGGATAAACAGGTTTGACCGATCTTTGAGGTCCAAACTTTTTATCAACTTCAAATGAGGAAATAATTAGTAATAATAAATAATAAATTATCATCAGCTGGTGAAGTTAAGCTTGGAAAGTATGAAATTTGGTCAACACTAGCGCCAGCAGCTGTTGTTCTGGAATCACTTCCTGTTTCCACATTAAATACGTCACAATAACGACGTCAGAACAAAGTCATCGATTTAGAGATATTTTCCTCCAGGCGTTTCCTGGGCACTGCTCCCTGATCTCAGATCTGCTCACGTTGTCTTTATTGGTTTCTAAATTAAATTGGATCAAAGTTCAGGAAAATAAAACGATTTCTTTCTTCAGGTAAAGAAAGTATTTTTCCAGGCTGACACTGAAGGGAAGTGTTCCTGTGAATAACAGCTGATTACTGAGCAGAGGAGATGACTGATAACTAGGGCTGCAGCTAACGACTATTCTTCTATCGATCACTCTGTCGACTACTCTACTGATGCGTTGATTAATCTAAACCATTAATTTTCCTCCAAAAACATCAAATTGACCCTTTCACTTCATTCACGGCCTGTTTTTCTCGATCGCCGTGAACGTATCGCGCCAGGAAACATATTTGATATGAGTGATCAAATATGCAGCCCATACTTTGTATTCCCCTTCTGTTGTCCTGTTTTAATTTTCCCAATCACATAATTAAATGACCCCCTCTGCCCATCCACTACAAGCAGATAGAAAGAGAGCGGGGGGTATGAAGACCATCATCATTGACCCACAAACCAGTTCATTGAACGGGTTACATACAACAACAAGCGGAGAACGCAGAGTCGCGGTCTGACCGGCGCTGAGAAATGAGCGTCCCGTGTGAACAGCGGCGCGGTGCTTCGGCGTCCGGTGTCAACCCGGCGTTACAAAGTGATATTGAAGAAGAACATTTGTTGTAATGAATTGATAATAAACGTTTTAGAAATCCAAAAAGGTAAAATCATAATTTATGTTGGTCCGACGCGAAGGTTTAAAATATGTATTTAAGCATTTTCAGCGTCGGCGTCATTAATTACGTTGACTATTCGCCGCAGCCCTGTCTATAATCAATAATCAGAAGAACGTTGTGTCCCCTGCTGTTCATCAGATTCTCTAAGCACTGAGGAACGTGCTGGAATCACTGCTGCAGTTTGAACCAATCAGAAAACTACAACTACACACAACCTGGTTCAAGATGAAACGACGTCACACACTCAGAGTTCACAGCAGAAAACAAACCAGAGAGAGGAAGAGGAGGGAGGAAGCAGCAGAAGAAGAAAAGGAAGCAGAGGATGAAAAGGAAGCAGAGGATGAAAAGGAAGCAGAGGATGAAAAGGAAGCAGAGATGCCTACCTTGGTACCAACTGTGAAATCGTGGTGGACACCGCTGTGAAGAAAAGACGGAGAGAAGGAGAGAGATAAAACGAGATTAGCAAAAAAATGACCAGTTAAAAGATGTTTTTACTGAGGAGATGGAGGAAGAGAAAAGACGATCAGCATCAGATCATAAAGATAATTTGTAAACCTTCTATCAGCGCAGATTAATTAATTACTTCGACCCACGATGTGACCTTCACTGGCGATCTTAATAAAACGGATCAGTCTGAACCATTAAGAGGCTTTACAGATAACACTGAACACCAGTATTAACAGATGGGAAAATTATTCTGTGTTAAAAAATATTCTGCCCAAATCTATTGGCCCCAGATACCCAATCCATTCATAATCAATACCCAATCACAGACCTCACTAGGAACCAGTGGAGACAATGAGAGGTTGTAAATGAGCCTTTGAGTCACAGGGACATTTCAAATAAAACTGAACAGACGTTAAACCAGATGGAAAACAATAAGTCCAACTGTGTCCTGCTCCTGATTCCCATCATGAATGTCTTCATACGTCGAGACAAGAGTGAACAACACAACGACAAACAAGAGTGAACAACACAACGACAAACAAGAGTGAACAAGACAACGACAAACAAGAGTGAACAAGACAACAACAAACAAGAGTGAACAAGACAACGACAAACAAGAGTGAACGACAAACAAGAGTGAACAACACAACGACAAACAAGAGTGAATAAGACAACGACAAACAAGAGTGAACAAGACAACGACAAACAAGAGTGAACAACACAACGACAAACAAGAGTGAACAACACAACGACAAACAAGAGTGAACAACACAACGACAAACAAGAGTGAACAACACAACGACAAACAAGAGTGAACAACACAACGACAAACAAGAGTGCACAACACAACGACAAGCAAGAGTGAATAAGACAACAACAAACAAGAGTGAACAAGACAACGACAAACAAGAGTGAACAAGACAACGACAAACAAGAGTGAACAACACAACGACAAACAAGAGTGAACAACACAACGACAAACAAGAGTGCACAACACAACGACAAACAAGAGTGCACAACACAACGACAAACAAGTCCACTTGTCAGTTTGAAGTACCGTCACATCTTGGGCTGGGAACCTGAACTGATCCAAATGAGATCTAACTCATAAGTGCCAGGTAAGTGTCAGGAAAGGTCACATCAGTAGTTCAGCTTAATGGTTCCTCAAAGTTGTAAAATCATTTGTTTGGCAGAAACAGGCTACACACAATCACAATAGACGTTGAGAGCTTTACAGAGTTAACCCAACTACGAAAGGACAGAGGCAAAGTTTCACAGTCAAATCTAACAGATACAATTCAAAGATTAATATAAAGCTTTATTAATAAATGCTTTTAAGAAGTGGTTTAAAAGATGTCACTGAATCTGAAAGCCTGACACCCCCCCTCCCCCCGTTTGACATGTGGTTTAGAACCAGCAGCCTCTGGAACAGCCTGCATGTGACACACAATGACCTGAAACCAGTGCCCAGTGTACTGGGGTCTGAACCACTTCGTCTTCACCACCATCACAACACACTCAGGTCTGTGTGGAACCAGTTCAGACCACGTGAGCCCACAACGAAGTTACAGTGGGACCACATCCGGCTTGGGGGCGTGACCCCTCCGGAAGCTGATGGGCGTCACGTTCCGGTTCCTCGTTAGTTTATTATCTCTAATAAAAGTCTGTGAAATCAAACATCAGTGTGAACGTGCAGCGCCGCGGGACGTTTCAACAGCGGCTGTTTAATGCAGTTTGCTGTGGCTTCAGCTAACACTGCAGCTAGCTCAGCTAGCTTAGCTTCCCGCTCCTCCACAGTCACATGTGTACAACCCGCTGCTCTCGAACTCTAACCTGGACTCACACTCCGCTTCTGCCCGGACCGATCAGCCGCTGTTACTCTGCTGACTCAGGAAACTCACTCGTCCATCGCACAACACGGAACTGACGAGCAGCGCGTCCAGCCTCCGGCTCCACTGCACAGCACAAGATGGCGTCCGGCTGGAGCAGCGACATGATTGGACAGTTGGTAAAATATATGAGGCGTTCCCGTAAGGAACTGCATTCTGATTGGCTCACAGAGCCAGCCCAACAATTCAGACCTGAGGCCAAAGATCGTCGAAGAAGAAGATCCTTGTCTCCTCAGAGAAACAGGAAACACTTTACTCTAAGATAAATTAAATGAACTTGGATTATTTCTAATTTTCTAATTCATTGACCTTCCATTTTGGTACAAAGTGTTTGATCTAGTCAAAGCTGTAAAGAGTCTCTGTTACTCTGGACAACTGGTGGACTAGTGTCCGTCCTGGGAGACGGGTCCTCACATGTGTCTCTGAGGTGTCCACCTTCTTCACCTGTTGAAGGTTTCAGTAGTTTGACCTTTGTTGAGGGTGAAGATCAGAGGACGTCTCACCTGGTTACAGACGAGGAGACAAACTGGGACCTGTGAATATGAGACTATACTAATTACATATAACAATATAACAATTTGATTGATTGATGTCAAATCAACACAAACAATATTTGAATTTATTAAATTGGTATGAATGAGGTATTGATGTTACCGAAGGACTGATGCTCGTGTGTTTCTCACACAATATTTGACCTCTCGCTGGAATCCGACATGTTTGTTAATTTTTGCTTGAAAAGAAATATCAAATAATATCAAATAAAGTTAACAGAATAATAATATAATAATAAATAACAGGCCACGACGGCTCCTCCTGAGGGCATGGGTGTGTGTGTTGTTCACTGTGTGTGTGTGTGTGTGTGTGTGTGTGTGTGTGTGTGTGTGTGTGTGCTGCTCGGTGTCCTGTAACACACTGATAAATAATTCCTGCACATGCAGCTTTCCAGGAAATTACTTTGTGTGGAAAGATGACCAGTAGCTCACGTGAATAATTCAACACACACTTACAGTCAATGTTTACACTTATCACATTAGACTTGGGCCAGTTTTAAAAGGTCTGTTAAATAAATGGTTTGTATTTATAAGGATCATACAGTCTTGATGACTCAGTGTTACCATTCCTTCATACAGTGCATTGATGTACACCACGCTCTTCATCATTTCATTCACACACAGACATCCGGGGCAACATGGGGCTCAGGATCTTGTCCAAGGACAAAGGCACACGAAACAGGGGAGACAGGGATCGAACCGCCGACCTTCTGGTTAGTGGAAGACCATGTGACTTGAGTCACAGGGAGGGGAAGTGTGAGCTAGTTTAGTTCTGATATCATGTGACCTGTGATATTACAGACCTGTTGTTTGTTAAGTTCAATAATTCAAGATTCAAGATTCAAGATTTGTATTATCAAATGCACAACAATAACATTAAGCAGTCGCTGGCAGTGAAATGCTTGAGTCACACAATATCTGTCCAGGTGCGTTAACTTTATTTATTCTGAGTGAGCGGATAAATACTGTAGGTAGCTGTGCTTGCCAGCTAATTATCAACTAATATCAATGATACCTATTTAAAACAATCAATCAATCAATCAAATTGTATTTGTATAGCCCATATTCACAAATCACAATTTGTCTAATAGGGCTTTAACATGGTGAGACGTCCTCTGTCCTTAACCCTCAACAAGAGTCAGGACAAACTACTAAAAACCTTTTAACAGATACAAATACATAGAAACCTCAGAGAGACATGTGAGGATCTGTCTCCCAGGACGTATATATATATATACAGTTTATATTTTATTGTACTATCCACTCCAGCAGCACAAGAACACTTTACTACTGGACACTGACACAATCACATCATTGCATTCCATTCCTGTATCTGTAAATATGTTCTCCGTATGTGATTTATGTGATTTATGTATTTATGTCAGTGTTGTGTTAAGTGTACAAGCTACTGGATGATCTGAATTTCCCATGGGATTAATAAAGTGTCCATCTATCTATCTATCTTTTTAAAGTAGATCATAGACGTAGAGAGTGAGGACATTTTGTCTGGTCCTCACTTCTTCAATGGACTTGGTTTCGGTTTAGGATAGGATAGGAAATGTCAAAGAGTGACCTCCCTAAGATAGAACTACAACAAGTGAGATGTGTATGGCAAATGGTTTTGTATTCATATAGAGCTTTTCTAGTCTTGATGACTCAAAGCTCTTTACAGTACAGTTTTACATTCACCCATTCACACAGTGCATCTATTCACAGCACATTGTTATTCTATGGGGGGGCATTCAGGGTTCAGCATCTTGCCCAAGGACACTTCGGCTTGCAGATGGTCAGACTAGGGATCGAACTGCCGACCTTCAGGTTGGAGGACGACCACTCGAACCCTTAAGCCACAGCCGCCCTGTGTGTGTGTCTGTGCGTGTGTGTGTGAGCACTCTGCCTTACACACAACTCATTAAGATTTTGTCTTTTAAACTAAGGAATTGAGGAAATGAATGCAGTGGAGCCACTAGGGGGCCCGAGGAGAAACCTATTGCTCTAGGTCCGCACCTGCTGTAGTGAACTACCCTCAGCGGCCTATCCGGCCTATGGGGGCGCTGTCGAGCCTTATCTGTCTCCATTGACAGAAGAAGAAGAGATCTGCTACGCTATTGGTCAGCGTCACTGCCACGGCACTTCCTATTGGTCAGCAACAAAGCCACGGCGCTTCCTATTGGACGGTGGAGGTGCCGCGCCAGACAGGAGCAGAAACAGCGCCACAGTCAAACTGCGGATCGATCCAGGTGATAGCCGGTGTTTATGTTCCACTCGATCCAGGTGATAGCCGGTGTTTGTCTCCATTCAGATGAACGTTAAATGTGTCAGATACGGAGTTAACCGAGTGTCTTTGTGATTTTACTAAACAGTTGCGGGTAATACCGGCACAAGCTAACCAAGCGAACCGACCCGAGCAGGAAGCTAACGTGGCTAACTGACGTGTTGTCCCCGAGCTCGGCTGCTCTCCGCCGGACACGGAGGGATGAGCTACCCGCTGAACCTCCAGGCTCTGCCGGCCGCGGTGTTCGAAGACGTGTTCACCCCGGAAAACGTGAGAGGAAGGTGGGTCTGGTTTCCTCCGCTGACCGGCACAGTGAGGCTGGTTCATCCGGTGTCAGTTTGTCCCCTCAGTGGATCCGCCGCCATGTTGTGGACAGACAGTGCAGGAACTGGGACCCGACTATTTACTGCAGATTGTAGCGTAACAGGATCAGTGGAACCTCCACGAGAGGAGTGAGGTGGCGGGTCTTTGTCAAATGTGACAACGCGTCACTGAGACCAAAGTGAAGCGTTCATTCATAAAGTGCTGGAGACTCACAGCAGGTTGACATCTGGACAGTCAATCAAGTTAATAACAGTAGACTCTGTACTATGGGAGTTTCTGTTCACTTCTGAGGATGTGTCAGTGATTCTGACTCTGCTTCTCCTTCACATCATAGATCTGTATTTTCTTTCATTAGGTTCTTAATGGTCTGGAATTTAACTTTTTGAGGAACGGTCACTGAAACGTTCTGCTGGATTCACAGGACTGTAGAGGTGAACACGCAGGAGTCATGTGACCCTCGATGTCCCAACCAGGGACACTCAATGAATCATTCATTCTTCTATTTAAACAGGAGGGGGGGGGGCGTTGAGAGCAGGTTCTCTTTCATCAGTAATGAACTCGACTCACTTCACATCAGTACATTTTAAACAACATTTAGCATCAGTCAACAAAAGGAGAGCAAACACAATCACACTGGTCTGTGTCAGCTCAAATGGATTTAAATTGATTAAACTGGGATCAGCTGGTCTTCTGTTAGTTGTGTTAGTGTTTACAAGCCAATTTCCCAATCTGTTGACATTTAGATTTTCAAGGACCAGACGGTGTTTTGACCTTGTGCACTGTGATATTGATCCATCGTTAAAAAGACAATCAGGAAGTCTGTAGACAAGTCTTTAAAAAAAAAAAAAAGGAGAGGCGGTGGTCTAGATGCAGAAACTTGGACTATGGGCAGAGAAGGTCTCTGGTTCGACTCCACGGAGAGACAACAAAAGACGAACCTGGATTGATCTGTCCAAAAATCCAAGAGTCTCCCTACCCTGTCTAGTGCCCCTGAGCAAGGCACCTCACTCCCCCAACATCTGCTCCCTGAGCGCCATACATGGTCGCTCACTGCTCTGTGTGTCCTGCACCAGATGGGTCAAAAGCAGAGGTTACATTTCCCTACTTGCATGAGTGTGCATGTGTATGTATGTGCATGTGTTTGGGACGAATAAATGGATCTTTTGCATCTTTAGAGTGTTTTGTAAATAAATCAGAAGAGATCATTGTCATCTTTTTGGTGTGAGGAACAAAGTTTGTGGCTGGGGGGTAGAGCAGTCATCCTCTCATCAGGTCAGTGGTTCGATCCCAGTTTGGGCAAGATCCTTAACCAAGATATGAACCTTTTATGAATGACAATAACTCTAATGAAGACTAAAGCTATATAAATCTATATAAATTCAGACCACTTACTTCAGCGATGACCTCATCTTCAACAGAAACTCCACAAACCCTCGGATGCTGCTGAGTTTCCCCAAGTCCAGAGCGGCTCTGTGGGACGGCCCCTCAGGAGACATGCTCCGCCTCCAGCTCTACTCGCATAGGTAACCAATCCAATCCAGTGATCGATTGTTTCAGTGTCCTTCGGTTGTAATGTCATTGTTATGGAAGATTGTACAAAGTGGCTGTGTGTGTGTGTTTGTGTGTCTAGGAAGCCTCGTGTGGTGCTGATGGAGAAAGCTCTGCGACTGGCCCAGCGTCACGTCCGTCACAGTAACAAGCCCCGCCTCCTCTGTTTCTTCCTGGGATCAGTGTGTGTGGACCCAGGTCAGAGGTCACCTGCTTGTCATCCTGAGCTCTGATTGGTCCAGCTCACCTGGTTCATACTAACTCCTGTTCTCTGCTGTTTGTGCTTGTGGGTCCAGATGAGGACGGGGTCACTGTGACTCTGAACCGCTTCGATCCGGGTCGGGACCAGGTCGGATCCGCGGCCAGGCTCCCTACTGCTCTGCTTCCTGGAGACGTCCTAGTTCCTTGTTTGTTTTCCACTCAGACGGAGACGTCACCGGTCACCGTTATCCAATCAGAGGCCGAGATCCATCACAGCATCAAGGTAAAATCTCTGAGGTCATCAGTCAGCGCCTCCCCAGTCGACCTCTTTGACTCTGCTGAGCGTCTCCTCATTATCTCACAGTGATCAAGTATGATAATAAAAGTCTGTGATCTTCTGGAAAAGGTCTGGACCCAGTTCTCCTGAGATCCTCCACAGGACGTCACGCAGTGTTTCTGAATTTTGACTGATTTCTTAAAGAATAAATCATTATGAAAACAATCAGACATTTATGAATGTGTGTGATGTGAGGATCTTGTGAATTTGTGGTGTCTCATCTGTGTGTGTCGCCAGGCGCTGCAGCAGTTTGTGAGCAGCAGACAGACTCTGGATCTTTCTCAGCTGATAAAGGTCAGAGGTCGTGTGGTCTGCTCTCAGCAGTCTGACGCCATGGTGTTTAGTGTCAGCTGGCAGGCCATCTGTCCGTCTGTCAGCATGGACGTCCAGCCGGTCCGAGCCATTCCCATCATCCCCACTGCTCTGCTGAGGAGTCTGACTGGCGTGGGCCGAACGCTTCAGCACGCCACCAACTGCCATAGAGGGTGAGATCATGTGACCTTCACGGAGTCACACTGCTTCCTCTGGTGGAGCGGCTGTTTACCGACTGAACCGTGTGTGTGTTCGCAGGTTTCTGACCATGGATCAAACTCGGAAGCTGCTGCTGCTACTGGAGTCTGATCCCAAAGCTGCCAACCTGCCGCTGGTGGGACTGTGAGTCCTTCTGGCCTTCTCTCTCTCGACCTGGTTTTGTTAGCAGGCTAGCTGCTAGGCGTGAATGATGCATGTACGACAAACGTACAGTGGTGCATAAAGTCTGCCCAACTGTTCCTGGTCACATCATGGTGACCTGGAAACAATAAAACAAAAGATCTCTTAAAGACTGAGCACAACATTCAGTCTTTCACTAATCTGAACATCTGACTGTTGGCAGAGACGTTCTTTTCTTACTGTTTGTGTCTTTGACAGCTGGCTGAGTGGAGTCACACACATCTACAACCCTCAAGTGATGTCCTGGTGTCTGAGGTTCCTGTTCAGCACCGCCCTGCAGGACAGGTGAGGGACAGAAGACGTCTGTGGAGACAAACGTTGTGTATTGATGATGTTGAGTTGTGATCGAGCGACTCCATTGAGTTTCAGAGTTTTGTCAGAGAGCGGCTGTTTCCTGCTCGTTCTGTTCGCTGCCACTCACGGAGCTCCACAGTTCTTCCAGTGTCGACGACCAGGTCCAGGACCTGGACCTGGACCACAGCTGGACTGTGAGTTCCTCAGTGCCTCCCAGTCTGTCACACTCTACCAGGTAACCACTCATCTCTTGAGCAGCTTCACCTTATTGATGAATGGATCCTGAGTGGGGCTGATGATGAGCTGTGTGTCCAGCAGGTGGCGTCGGGGGACGGTCAGTCTCTGCAGTGCGAGCTGTCTCCAGACGATCACAGACAGACGGAGACGTTCAGAGCGGCTCAGAGCTCCTTTAACAGGTACCAGGTTTAAAGGGACAATCCCACTTACTGAACATACTGACAGAGGAGTTTTCACTGAGCCCCCCCCTCTCCCCAGCGCCCCCCCGTCAGCTGCCGGTGTCTCCGTCACTGATCAGGACTCTGGAGTCGAAGACGAAGACCTTTCTCCACGACCGTCCCCGAGTCCTCATGCCCCCGCTCAGCAGGTGAGTCTAAATCTATATAATAGAACACATTCATAACAAGATACAGACTGTATATAAAGACCATCAGGTATTAAATAACCGATTGAAACCAAACTGACCAGAAACACTTGAGCAATGATCAGCGAGAGGAAAACGAGCTGAAAACTTCTTTAACAAACATTTATTAAACGTCTACTTTGATGTTTGGGTTTGAAGACCGTTCAGTACCAGTGTTCACCAGCAGGGGTCGATGTGTCTGTTCCAGAGTCGTAGAGTTCAGCCGTCTGTTCCTGAACTCTCTCTGCTGATTGACAGCAGCTTCACCTGGCAGGACCCTGGCTCCGCCCACAGATGTCTTCCGCATTCGTCAGCTGACAGGAAGTCCGCTCCTCCAACAGGAAGCACCCCCCCCTCCTCCTCCCCAGCTCCCATATCTCCCCCTCCTCCCCTCCATAGCACCCCCAACTCTGACCTGCAGCCGCCCTCCACCTGCTACTCGCCTTACACCTGTAGCTCCACCCCCATAGTCTCCTCTGCCGCTCCTCCTCCCCCCACTTTCAGAAACCATCCAATGACTCCTCCTGCTCCCCCCTCCTCCACCAGAGGTCTTCTCCCCCCTCCCTCACATGACCCTTCGTCTCCTCCCTCTCTCCTCCTCCCTCCTGCTCCTCCTCAGTGCACTGATCAGGTGGGCGGAGTCGTACAATCAGACACCTACCAGGTCCTCCTCCACCAGGACCGACAGCTGCGCCTCCTGCAGGCTCAGGTGACAACAACTTTCTGTCATTTTTAACATCACTCGTCAGCAACCAGGCTGCTGATTGGTCCCAGGGTGTGGGGTTGTTATGGAAACTGGAGTCCTCACTTTTGTCTAACTGTAGGTTCAGATGCTGCTGGAAGCTCAGAGGAGACATGTCCACCCTCAGGAGACCAGGAGCACGTCCAGCATCGCTGTGGGGACAGGTGTGTGTGTGTGTGTGTGTGTGGGGGGGGGGGGGGGGTTAGATATACGTATTACAAAAGACTGGTTAGGGTTAAATGGAGTTTCATGCATCCACACGTATTTATATGATAAATTAGGTTTTGTGAAAAAAGTGACCATAATACATTTAAATTATATTAAACTAAGATATCACATCATCGCAATTTTTAAATCCTTATTAATGGAGATAATATTACATTTGTGGGTCATTCTCTCAACTTGCCGGTGATTTGCAAGGCATTCTGGGTATCCCTCCATTTAGAGGGTATAGAGCCCCCCCTCAGGTATGCCCCTCAGTCCTAGCAGCCTACCTCTACACATGAACTCGCAAAACGAAAGGGGAAGGGCTAAAAGGGTGAATGGGATTGGGCCTTAGCGTCACCATTGACTCCAGTTGTATTGGAGATAATCAGACGTTTCCATTTATCAGAGATTTATCTCTTTAAACAACGTTATCACAGTTTTCTTATATGGTGCCGCCCTAGTGACTGAGTGTGAGAAAGTGATGTGTTCACTGACCGGTGTGTGCGTGTGACGATGACATCACTTTGTTTTCAGGTGCCAGTCTGTTCTGGGAAAACCCTGTCCAGTCCCTCCCCCATCAGGAGACACAAGCCACCCCCCCCTCCTCCCCTGGCCCCTCCTCCTCCTGCAGACACTCCTCGTCACATGACCTGTCCGTCACTGAGACTGTGGGCAGTTCTGAGGCCTGTGACATCACAAATCAGACGTCTCCCTGCTCCCCTACTGGTCAACACAGGTGAGACACTCACACTAGTGAAGATGGTTGTTTTTTAAACAGGTAATTAGCATCTTAATTAAGAAGGTGCGTGTGTGTGTTCAGTTGTTTGCAGAGTCCAGCGGGCGTCACTGTGAGCAGAGGCGAGCAGCAGAGCTTCTACAAAAACCTGATGGTAACAGGACAGCTTCTGATTGGGTGAGGGGGGGGGAGACACTGAACAGACGACCTTACAACCTCTTGTTATGACCTCAGACTCAGCTGACCAGTCGCCTGCAGGAGTCGGACCATGGACAGGAAGTGGAGTCCAGGAGGAGAAGTGAGTCTGCCGTCTCCACCCCGTCCAGAAGGAGGCAGCAGAGTTCAGATCCTGTGGTCAGCGCCACTCTGCGGCAGCTGCAGCAGCTCGGAGTCGACGTGGAGCAAGACGACCTGACGGAGTCCGACAGGAACCGGCTGCGAGATGTGGAGAGTGTCAGGTACAACCAGGAGCCTCATGCCCCGCCCTCTACACGCCCACATTCAACCATATAGGGTTAATGCAAAGCTCCTCATGAATATTAAATGGAGCAGCGGCACTAAAATTATTTCTTGAACTATGATCTTATATAACATTAATACTAAAGTTACTCACATTAACACACAGTCAGGTGTTGCATCAATGTTAACATTACTAGGACAGCACGCCAACCATCTTTACGTTCGGTATCTAACGTGGTGGAGCTTCTTCTCCAAACACACACATTCGCCTTCAGCTTAGAAGTTTTATCACAATAAACTCTAATGCTTCTCTCTGCTGTGTGTCAGTTTAAAACAGTAGAGAGCATCATACGCTCCTGTTAGCATCTTCTTTACTGCTGGGATCTTGCCTGGAGGCTAGCTGGGCTAAGCTAACAAGCCAGGTAGAGAGACATCGATACCTGCTCATCACTACCAACACATAAATATAACACTATATTTGACTTGCCACGGATAGTGGAGCACAGAGGTCTTTGTCTGATCCGTCAGGAGATCCAGCCGAACAACAGAACGTATTGTTCATCTGATTGGTTCTTCTCACAGACTCAAGTCGTGTTCAGTGACGGGGATTAGCCGGTTAGCTCATCCTTCAGTTTCCACATCGTCTGTATTCTGCTGAGTCAGATTCGTCTTCCATGAGTTTTATTTGCCACATAAGAAGTGAAAGATGATTCAGCAGAAAATGCAACATGGAGAATCAACTACAAGAGTAACTGACCCTGTTGTTCTTTGCTAACAGCTGATACAACTGTTAACATGAAGGAGACGAGATGCTGTTCAGTCTGTTTACACGTGCATGTCCAGTGCACGTGAGTGGTCATGTGATGTGTGTTTTCAGGCGCGTTAGTGTTGAACAGTGTTAAAACGCTGTCGTAGGATAAGGCCTCACTCCCAGCTCCTGACTGTGTGTGTTTGTGTGTTTGTGTGTTCTCAGCACTCTGGCGAGCATTAACCCAGCAGCTGTCATGTGCAGACTGGGCGTGTCCGATCTGAGTGTCAGCTCCCTGTGTCCAGGCGGCAGCGTGGATCTGAGCCTGGAGGCCAACGCCATCGCTCTGCGTTACCTGAGCGACTCTCAGCTCAGCAGGCTGTCCCTGGGAGGCCACGCCCCTCGTCAGGGCCACGCCCCTCGTCAGGTCCCCACCTCCTCCTCTGACTACCTGCTGTCGCCTAGCAACATGTCTCTGGGCACCAGGAGGTACATGAGGAAGTACGGCCTGATCGAGGAGGAGGACGGCGAGGAAGAAGAAGAGCAAGAGGAGGTCAAAGTTCAAGAGGCGTCGACTCGACAGCCACTGACCGAAGCTCCGAACGTGAAGCCCCTCCCCCAGAGTCAGCTGATCAGAGACCTGCTGCCGAAGATGCAGTTGTTGGCCCGAAGAGCCACGCCCCTCAGCGGCGACAAGGAGAACTGCTCCAGCAAGCGTCCATCTTTACTGAGGACGAGCAAGCACCCGACGGAGGGGTCGGTGGGAAACATTCTGGACCTGAGTCGCCTCAGACAGCTTCCCAAGCTGTTCTGACACGGCCCACAGAAACCCGTCTGCAGTCAGGGTCCCACTGGTTTCAATGGACATGTGACTCTTCAGCAGCAAATCAAACCAAACGTCTCTTTATGGTTCAACTGGAAATCTGCTTTGTGTGTGTGTGCGTGATTTACATGTCAAGGTTTTTTAATTTTATTGATTCGACAAATAAAATTCATATGAATGATTTTATCTGTTGACTTCCTGTTGATCGAAGCTTTAAAGGAGAAGCTCAAATTGTTTTATCAGACGTTTGTTGTTTCAGTCGAACTCGACTCAAAGGGACAGAAACACCGTCAGGAAGTTTCTAACTTTACTTCATTAGTTTAAATTAAAGTTTCTCACTTTCATCTGACAAAAGTTCAGATTTTAAAACTTTACATGAACTTGTTTAAACCGAAGCCAATCAGTCGGTGGTTGTCCTGTGACGCAGCAGCAGATTGTCGGGATTAAAATGTTTTATGAAATAACCAGACGGCTGCTGTGCCCCCTGCTGGTGAGCCGTGGGTCCTGCAGCAGTGTGGTTATTGATCAGTGATCGGCCGGACGTGAGTTCCTCACTGGGATGTTTGTGTCCACATGTCCCCGGGATGAAACCGACTGTTGACTCACAGGCGATCAATGTCTCAAAGGTCGCTGTGACGACTGGTCGCTCTGCAGGACACTGACCTGAGATCAGCTCGTCCATCAGAATTTGTTCAGCTGCTCAGGTAAGAGCTCCGACTTCAGTGCTTTACTGGGATTCTTTTTCTTTTTATTCAAATTGTTTAAATTACAACTTAGTTTGCTTTATTTTTAATTCATTTAGTTGATTCTGATCATTAAATTAAAGTATTTATATCTAATATAGCAAATACAAGTGTGTGTGTGTATATATATATATATATTTATCTATAAAATGATTATGTAGTTCTGAGGTTCATGTTTAAATGCATCTGTTTACCTGAAACCGCGATTGAAGTGAATTAATGTTTAAATATTATTTCAGTTCCATTAAACACTATTTGTTCCTTAATAACAATTTATATTGATTATTGATGCTAATAATCACTTATTCACCAACATAAAAACTGGAAATATAAAATATATTCAGAGAAAAAGGATTTTTAATAATTTGTATAGTTAGTTATTTCAAATTCAGGTTTATGACAAATTATTAAATAAATTAAATGAACGTTAACCTTAAATTAATCATGATGTTAATCTCAAAACCAACTGAAGGATTTTACAGCTCTGAGTTTATTGATTAACTGTGTTTGTTCCTGTACTTGTGTCTTTGTGGGGACCATGTTAAACAGACCTGACATTTTATCTGGTCCTCACTTTTTGATAGGGCTGAGATTTAAGACTTTAAGACAAATAAGGGTTAGGTTATATAAATGTTAGAATAAGGGTTAGGTTATATAAAGGGTTAGAATAAGGTTTAGGTTATATAAAGGGTTATAGTAAGGGTTAGGTTATATAAATGTTAGAATAAGGTTTAGGTTATATAAAGGGTTATAGTAAGGGTTAGGTTATATAAATGTTAGAATAAGGTTTAGGTTATATAAAGGGTTATAGTAAGGGTTAGGTTATATGAATGTTAGAATAAGGGTTAGGTTATATAAATGTTAGAATAAGGTTTAGGTTATATAAAGGGTTATAGTAAGGGCTAAGGGAATATATTTTGTCAATGAGTGTCCTCACTAAGATAGAAGCACCAATGTGTGTGTGCTGCTTTCCCCCTCCAGAATGAGGGCTTCTGATTGGCTGCTGGCTGTGGCGTTCCTGCCGCTCGCCTCTCTCGCCCTCCGGCCCGACGTCTGTGGAGCTAAACCCAGAGACCTGTCCCTGGAGCCACGCTGCGTCCACCGCAGCCCGGAGCCCGAGGGCCCGACCCCGGAGCCCGAGCCCGTCCCCGAGTCCACCAACCCCCGAGTGTGGGAGCTGTCCAAGGCCAACAGCCGCTTCGCCCTGTCCCTGTACAAGCAGCTCGCCCTCGGCAGGACGCCCGAGTCCAACATCTTCATGTCCCCCATCAGTATCTCCACCGCCTTCGCCATGACCAAGCTGGGCGCCTGCAACAACACGCTGGAGCAGATCATGAAGGTGAGACTCAGTGCATGCTGGGAGTTCTCCAGCAGTCTAGATCTACAGCATGTTTCAGGACCTGATCCAGAACTTTAGACTTTATCAAAGAGGAGGATTTTAAGTTGAACCTTAAAGGGATAGTCCACCCAGAAATGAAACTTCACCTCCTCTTGTCTTCACCTCCTTTTGTCCTCACCTCCTCTTCTCTTCCCCTCTTCACCGCATCTTGTCCTCACCTCTTCACCTCCTCTTGTCTTCACCTCCTCTTGTCTTCACCTCATCTTGTCCTCACCTCCTCTTCTCTTCCCCTCTTCACCGCATCTTGTCCTCACCTCTTCACCTCCTCTTGTCTTCACCTCATCTTGTCCTCACCTCTTCACCTCCTCTTGTCCTCACCTCCTCTTCTCTTCACCTCTTCTTGTCTTGACCTCTTCTTGTCTTCACCTCCTCTTGTCCTCACCTCTTTACCTCCACTTGTCCTCACCTCTTCACCTCCTCTTGTCCTCACCGCCTCTTTTCCTCACTTGTTCACCTCCTTGTCCTCACCCCTTCATCTCCTCTTGTCTTCACCTCCTCTTTCCTCTTTGTTCACCTCCTCTTGTCCTCACCTCTTCACCTCCTCTGCAGGTGTTTGAGTTTGACTCCATCAAAGGGAAGACGTCCAATCAGGTCCACTTCTAAACCTCCTCTTGTCTTCCTCTCTTCACCTCCTCTTGTCCTCACCTCTTCACCTCCTCTTGTCCTCACCTCCTCTGCAGGTGTTTGAGTTTGACTCCATCAAAGGGAAGACGTCCGATCAGGTCCACTTCTTCACCTCCTCTTGTCCTCACCTCTTCACCTCCTCTGCAGGTGTTTGAGTTTGACTCCATCAAAGGGAAGACGTCCGATCAGGTCCACTTCTTCTTTGCCAAACTCAACTGTCGTCTGTTCCGGAAGAAGGACGAGACCACGGAGCTGATCTCTGCCAACAGGCTGTTTGGAGACAAGTCTCTTGTCTTCAACGAGACTTATCAGAACATCAGTGAGACGGTGTACGGAGCCAAACTGCTGCCGCTCAACTTCAAGGTAACGTGTCCTCCAGCACACCTAGGTCTCGCCCCTTGCTTACCCTGGTGACCCCGATTCTGTGCTGCAGGAGAAGCCGGAGGAGGCCCTGGCCACCATCAACAACTGGATCGCCAACAAGACGCAGAACCGGATCCAGGACACGCTGCCACAGGGGGCGCTGGACTCCAGCACCATCCTGGTCCTTGTCAACACCATCTACTTCAAGGTAGCTCTTTACAGAGGGGTACAACTCAATATGGGAGATTCTCAAAAGACAGTAAACTTCTCAGTCCCCAAGTTGAGACCTGGACAGAAAATGAAATCAGCCCCAGGTCAAAGCAGCGCTCCACGAGACGGACTCATACTAACGTGTAGGACGGAGACCGCCACGTGTTCTCAGTGAGGTTCTTTCTCCCTTTCAGGGTCAGTGGAAGAACAAGTTTGACACGGGGAACGTCTTCGTCTCAGACTTCCACGTCAGTGCGAGTCGCAGCTGCTCGGTCAGCATGATGTACCAGGAAGCCAAGTTCAGGTACAAGAACTTCCCCGAGGACCACGTGCAGCTGCTGGAGATGCCTTACCTCGGAGACGACATCACCATGGTGCTCATTCTGCCAAGCAAGGGCACAGCGCTCAGTCAGGTAATACAGATTATAGATTATTACAGATTATTGATTATGACAGATTATTGATTATTACAGATTATTGATTATTACAGATTATTGATTATGACAGATTATTGATTATTACAGATTATTGATTATTACAGATTATTGATTATTACAGATTATTGATTATTACAGATTATTGATTATTGGTGTCAAGGCCCGAACAGAATATATAAAACGATAAAAAGCGGCAGCATGCACACGAGACTCCAGCTGCTCATTGGCCTCAGATTTGATATATTTCCTCTGAACACCAGCAGATTGGAAAGCTTTCTCTGATGAGGTGTCGACTAACTGGTTTCATCTGATGTTTCTAACCAGTCTGTCCAGTTACTGTGAAAACAGTGGAAATCAATGAGTTAAAAGCCAAATGTCTAAACTTCAGTCCCATCTTCCACTGTGGAAGAAATTCTGTCAATAATCCTACATCCGACTGTAAATCAGTGTCATCTGCATATACAGGGACATGTGCTCTGATTCTCAGAGGAAAGTTTTGAGGTGGAAACAAAAACGTGAAAGAAACCCGTGGTCCTAGTACAAGGCCTTGTGGTACTCCACAGTCAGAGGGCGGACAGTGAGAAGGACCACGTCTACCTTCATATTTATTTTTGTGTCAAGGTGGAGGAGAGTCTGGACCTGACGAAGCTGAACAACTGGTTGAATGAGATGGAGGAAACCTCGGTGTCCGTCCACGTCCCTCGGTTCAGGGTGGAGGACAGCTTTGCTCTGAAGGAGGAGCTGCGGGCGATGGGACTGACGGACCTGTTCAGCTCAGAGAAGGCCAGCCTGCCAGGTGCTTCTTTAACATACGTGTTTGTTGCTCGATACAATTGGACCGAGTGTGACCACATGACAGTCCAGGTGATCAGATAAGCAGAACCACCTGGTCACGGAGTCGATGTCCACGACGAGTGGATGAAGCTCATCGTCACGTAACCGACGACACGGGCACAAATGTCTTCAGGCTCAAAACACACAATCTGTGTATGAAACACATTTGAATCCAGGTGTGCCTTCATATGAAAACATGAGACGAGGTTTCACAGGTGAGTGTGTTTGTTTCAGGAATCCTGGAGGACGGCTCGGACACGCTCTTCATCTCGGACGCCTACCACAAGGCTTTCCTGGAGGTTGGTTACCGACACGCTGGTCACCTGGTCACAGAAAGCAACTTACCAAGTGTTTTACTACGTTTGTTAGAAAAGAGACGAGAAGTGTGTGTGTGTGTGTGCGTGTGCGTGTGCGCGTGTGTGTGTGTGTGTGTGTGTGTGTGTAAACCCTGCACTCATGACATTGTCCAACCAATAGAATGCCAGGTGTACTGATGACAGACAGAATTGTCCCGCCCTGGTTGTGTGTGCGTTAGGACATTGTGGGTCTCTACCAGGAGTCTTCAGCTCAGACTCGTCACAAACCTGTTCTCTGGCTTCCAGGTGAACGAGGAGGGCAGCGAGGCGGCGGCAGCCACGGCCGTGGTGGCGGTCGGTCGCTCCCTCAATTTCAACCGTGAGCTTTTTCTGGCCAACCGACCGTTCCTGCTGCTCATCAGAGAATCGACCATTAACACGATGCTGTTCACCGGCCGAGTGGCCGACCCCTGCGACCAATAACTGCTTTCATACAAACTCAATCAACGTTCCTGTTTTACCAACCAGCCTTTGACCTTGGATAAACAGCGGCATTACATGAATGTGTTTAGATTGTGTGTAGATGAGTGTGAGGAGCTGAACATGTGACATTTGTGTAGATCATGTGAAAAAGACGATCACACACTCTAAGGCTTTGAGACTACAAATCCGACTGTGGTTGTACGTCTCCACCAAACACTCACTTCCTCTCATACATTCATTTATAGACAAATTAAAATCTATATATTCAACTAAACGCGTGTTGTACTGCTTCAGCTTCACATGAATTTATTTAGAGTTCAAAGAAAACGTTCACATCTTGTTTTGTCTCAAACAAAACAAGATGTGACAGTTTTCTTACATATATACAGTATAAAAATATATATATATACGGAGGGGGAGTGAGGGGAGTGGTATTCAGCTGCAACATGCATATATATATATATCTGGTTTAATCGCTGACTCCTTCTCAAGGACGTTAATCGACTGTTCGTGCGTTAGCGTGTGAATAACGTGAGTCGCTGCAGTTTGACACGTAAAGTGCTTTATTTCCTGTGAAGCGACCTGTGAGTGATCTATAGATTGATAGTGGTCATAGTAACAGAAGCTTCTTCACATTTTCTAACTATCCCCAACCTTTGCCCCCCCCCCCCTCCACCAGACACATGCAACAGAAAAGTTCTTCACATCGAAGCTTCAGAACACGTTCAGTACGTCCTCTTTAAAAAGTACAGTATTAAAAGTTTTTTACTAAAACCCTCTTCTGCTCAGATATATTCGATACACGGTGAACGAACAGTATCATCAGACGTGCTGTGGATATTCAGAAACAGTCAAAAGTAAAAAACAATATGAAACCAACATTTGGCATTCAAAGAGAGCGATGACGGAGCCTCGACCGACTCAGAGACCAGAGGTTGAAGAAGATGATGAAGATGATGAGGTTGAGCCGTTTTCACAGTTTGAAGATGAAACTGAATATCAGTGGAAGAGAAGTCGGATCCTGAGTCACTTTATCTGATCAGATTCTGTAAAGATGAATTTATTTAAAGTTGAATCTGATGATTTTAGAAATAATCAAACCTGTTGATTTTCTGATCTTTGATTATTTATTTTAAAGAATGAATCCGTTCACGTGAAAAACGAAACTTTAGTTTGACCGGTCCACTTCGTTAGCTACGACCCGACTACTCCTGTTTGAGAGATTCCTCCAACCAGACTGGACCGGACCGAACCAGACCAAACTAGACTGGATTGAACTGGACCGACCCAGACTGGTTTACGACACCTCTGTGGGTTCAGGAGGAAGGTTAGCCGGATTTCAAACCTTTTCAAACCAGTTCAGATCGGTTTAGTATTTCATTAACCTGTTAACTTTTTTGTTTGAAAAAAGTGAAAATGAACAAGGTTGGAAAAAATCTACAGTTTCTTTCTTAATTTGATCCAAAAGAGTTAAGAAACGTGGAAACTGAGCAGCTGTTTCTACCAGACTACTTACAGATGATTAAAGTCAGAAGAGAATGATGATCTATAGAACCATTTGATTCCTGCCTCTACAATTGAAGTTGGATTAGAGCAACATGTCGAACTTTAACATTATATTTAGGTAAAATAAAAACTTCTCACTGTTAACTCACTGTAGGCTAACTGGAAGCTAACTGGAAGCTAACCTCCACCACTACATCTTTTAAAGAGGAGACTTCATAATATCCAAGTCTGAACCAGGACCTGGTTAAACCAGAAGTTCAAAGTCAATCTTAATAAATCAAAGTGAACAATGTGGACATTTACACGTCACTAAATTCAAATTAGTTCACTTCTGTTCTAATGGTTCATCTGAAATAATATCATATAACTTGAAGCACAAACTGGATTCAAACATCCAGAAGAATCTGCCTGATGTCACTGCGCTAAAATGCTGCTCAATGTTGCTTGATGAATCTAATTGGCCAAAGTGAATTAACTATTTCAACTGTAACAGCCAAAGTTTAACATTATAACTGAAGTTAAGAATTAAAACGAGGTGTTGTGGTTTTGGTTCCATGTTGCTCAGCTCGGTCCGTCGTCCGCCGATTCTGTTTATGACCTGCGGCTGATTCTTTATTAACAGGTGAGTTTCTCGTTACTGAGGTTAAGCAGTTAGCATTCTGCTACGTGGGGAGGGTAAGTGTCCGGTTAGCAGAGTGTACCTGATAGTTCCTGCTTTAGCCTGAAGAGTGAGCGCTCATCAGGCAGGAGACTCGAGTCCCGCCAGGAGCTGCTGCTTCACTTGCATAAAAAACTGAGCGTCCACTGAGATGTGAGCTCTAGAAAAACAGAACCAGCCGGTCCATGTGCTACCTGCCGCCCTGCGTCTGGATCAGCTCCTCGTGTTAACATCGTTTAAATATGTTCCTCTGATAATATGTGTACATTGAACATTGTTCTGTTTTATAAAAAGTCTCTTTCTGACCCGTCTCTCTGATAAGTGCTGAAGTCGTTTTGGCGTTTGAACGCCGTCTTTCCTTTGGTTGCCAGGTGACCTGTCTCCACCCTCCAGAAGATGAACTTTGACCTCTGGAGGGCTTTTAAGTCCAGCTCCGTGACCTGGCTACTACATCCATCTGGTCTGACTGGGTCTGGCTCTTCGTCCGGTCGCCACCTGATCACAGCCGTCAGTCAAAGATGCATCAGCTCGACCGCAGCAGTGGGCATCAAACCCGACTTGAGCTGAAACCGTCCGCCCGCTCATTTGGTGATCAAAGGACAAAATACTGTTTTGATAATCGAGATCATTGATGATCATTTGTGTCAGTAGGTTCCAGCTCCTCTGAGGATTCATCACTTCATCCTTTTTAATGAACGCAGCTGTTCATCAGCGAGTCAAAGGACTCGCTGGTGAACAGCTGCTTCTATAGTGAACAGTTAAAAGCATTATTATCATCATGTGTAGATTGTATTCTTGTGGTAAAAGCTAACTGTCTGTTAGCTATCAAGCTAGCCTTAGCCATGAGGAGACATTCCTGCTGAAAATATTTTAGGGTGGATGTTTTTTCCTTTCTTGTAGCTAGGCTAACAGTTTCCCCCACATTCTAGTCTTTGTGCTAAGCTAGGTTACCAAGTCCTGGAACTTTCTTTCACTGCAAGCAAAGATTCAACAGATATCCACCCTAGCTTAGCCACGGTGATGTACGCAGCTAGCTACAACGACACTAGACACTGGAACAGTTTGTACACGATAAGAACATCGTTAGCTTGTCTGGTTTTCTGCGTGTAATGCAGGTCATGATGTGCGTGATATTCAACAGCTTTGAACCACTGACGTTCATTTCTGTACGTGCTTTGTTCGGGGACATTGAAGCAGCTGAGGTTTCAACATCAGCTAAGAAAATAGTAAAGTAGCTCCAGATGCTAACTACTTTAGCAGAGCTGGTAGAAACAGCTACAAACAGCTGTGACAGTAGAAAAAGCTTTGAACCGCTGGAATACAATTTGTACGTGATAAGTCTTTAGCGTGTGCACTATGGTTAGCATGACCTCCCTCGTTTTTTGGAACTGAAAGTAGAACATATCTTAATTAGCAACTATTTCTATGATTTAACAATTTTAAACCAAAAGGTCTTTGCTTTATTACTGAAGGATCCATAAATGATCAATCGATTATCATTATAACCTATTGAAGCTAGCTGTTAGCACAGTGCTAATGTGTAATCTGCTTGTTTTGTAGTTTTTCTCTGAGAAGAGGCTGATGCATCATTAACGTGTAACGTTGTTGATCAGGTGTCGACTCGTCTTCACACATTGTCAGAGCAAAAAAGTGTTTTCCGCAAAAAACTGATGAACAATAAAGACATGCTTTTATAAAAATATCTGAGAAGACTGACGGAGCTCTCTGGATCTGAGTGGGTGGATCTGAGCGCCCCCCGGTGGTGCTGTGCTGTGCAGTGCAGCAGCTGTATTGCGTAGTGATGAGAGGTAACTGAGCTGTGTAGCTTATCTGAGGCCAGACGTTGTCCAGCGTTTTCCTGCTGCGAGTCTGTTCCTGAACGACTGACTCCAACTGCCACAAGATTCAAAGATTCAAATCCAGTGCGACCAGAGCTCTCACCTGCGTCACTGCTCCTGTCTCCATGTGAAGCTTCAAATGCTTCTCAGGGTCAAACTCAAATCCTCATGGGACCAAAGTCCTGAACTGGAATCTGAAGAAGTCTGTGAGATACAGACAAAAGCTCTGGAGGTTCTTACTTCATCTAATTTGATTAATGAATAAAACATTTTAAAGGTTTTTCAATCAAATATCAGTTTCGAATTTAACTATTCTCACTGATTCACTCTCATTTAAAAGTTAAACATTTTAAAATGCAACGTATTTGAGGGTTCACTGTCTCTCATGTTGAAATGTATATTTCTCAACAGAGAAGATTTGAGGTTTAATAATTAAACCAGATTCAAACTGAACATTCAAACCGTTTGGTTTCTTTACATTTTCTCTATTTTCTGACATTTAAAGATAAAAGTTTAAAGTCGAAACACAACCGTCGGCCTCTAAAGACACAGAACTTCAATGTAAACTAAGAGTTGACATGTTGGATACGTGTTTGTATCAGGAGAGTGTAACTTCTCCTTCTTTTACAACACGGCGCTCAACCATAGAAACTCTGATCACACTGGAATTCAACGTAGATTCTCATTGAACCTGTTTTTGCAGCTTTATCTTTTGACGTCGTTGTGGCACTTGAAGAGGACGCAGGATTATTAAAATCCAACTCTGCCCCCTGGATTGTCTCAAGGCAAATATGAAGGATTGAACTGTTGAACTGGCACTGAGTAGTTTGGCAAAGTTTACACCAGACAAACTGTTGTGATGTTAATTTGTGAACCTGTAATACTTGGAAATATAAAATTAGAAATCTGTAACGTAACATATGAGAACCACAGTGTGCTGTGGTGTATGAGGTTGTTGGCGTGTGTGGCATTTCTTCATTTTAGCTTAATCTGTTTGTTTTGGTTAGTGAAGGTAGATGCGGTTTAAAGCGGAAAAATCTCAGTTCGGACTCAAAGGTGTCCCCCCCCCCCCCGACCTGGACCCCACCCGACCCCGAGCCCTCCTTCAACCTCTCCGGGTCAGTCAGGCCCGGTGGTGGAGACCGAGGCCTGGGGGCCCTCACTATACTGGCCTCCGCCGCTGCTGCTCCCACCACCACTGCCCGCACCCTCTGGCTCTTCCTGGCTAGGAGAAGCCTCGGCGCTCGGACCCCCCCTGGACGTGACGGAGGTGGTGGTGGTTTCGGGGGAAGCGCTGTGAGCCTCTTGGGGGGCACAGCCAGGGTGGTTCTTGCGGAAGTGCTGATTGAGGATGGCCTGGAAGGGGAAGCTCTTGCCGCACACATGACAGTGGAAGGGCTTGTTGCCCGTGTGCTTGCGGATGTGGTACTCCAGCTGGTCCTTGCGGGTGTACTTCTTCCCGCAAATACGACAGACAAATGGTGTGATACCCATGTGCAGGCGCATGTGGCGGTCCAGACTGCCCTTCTGATTGAAGGACTTGCAGCAGTAGATGCAGGTGAGTCGGGGGTTGTAGCGGAACCAGCGGTCTCCTACTTGTTCCCTCAGGTAGTCCTCGTAACCTCCCATATCAAACGCTGCATGCTCCTCCCCCTGACAGGCAGAACGACATGTTAATACACCGACACCACGACAGACGGCCTCAAAGTCCATTTAGAAACCACTTAACTCCTTAAATACCAAGAGAGTTGGTCCTTCAGGAGGTTCTGGAGGCTCGTGGTAGAACAACAACTTAAAGAGTATAGAGGAACCAACAGGCAGTCTCAGATTCTTGTGCACCTGAGGTTCTGTGTCGGTTCTCCTTTGGATGATTTTAATGGTCCCATTGGGTTTTAACTGGTTCTTGGGGGAGGTTCTCTCTCTTGTTTTGTAAGATCCTGTGATCTGGGAGACTTTGGGCTTTAGTGGCCATTGAAGTGTTTCTAAGGATCCTGTACCAGCGAGCTCAATATTTAGTTTTATTGACTTTTAAAACAATGAGAGACAATCAAATCCTCATCTTTTTCCGTACAAACTAATTGTTCCATGGGAATTTCCTCAAAAGAACCATAAACTGCAGCTGATGACTGTGATGTGAGTTAAAATGTTTTATTCAGCTGAGAATAGAGAATAAAAGGAAACCGGTTGTCTTCTTCTCATTGGAGGCTCTAAGGACAGAGTGAGACATTTGTAATATAAGAGATGTACAAGTTGACCTGGTACCTGGGAGTTGGGCTGTCGCACTTCGTCTGCCCGGCTGGGAGACTCACTCTTCGCTCTCTGACGTTCCGCCAGGACGACCACGCTGCCGGCGGGACTGAACCTGGTACACACACAGTAACACACTCGTCAAGCATCCGGAGTATTCAGTGACATCATCAGTGTCTCATCACAGAAGTCACCTGTCTGTCTCGCTGAAGCTGGAGGACGGCTGGACGCTCCGGGTCCCCAGCGCTCCCACCGGCCCGGTCACCAGCGTGCTGCGTCCTGACGTGTCGATCATCACCGTGGTCCCTTCCTCCACCTGCTCCTCCTCTTCCTGTTGCTCTCCGTCTCCGATCCACTCCTCCATCCTCTCCGTCTTGATCCTAACTCCGTCCACGCTGCCGGCCTCCTCCGCGCTGCGGCTCCTCTCCGGCTCGCTGCTCGTCTCCATGTACCACTGACCAGCCCGGTTGATGCGAAGGATCGGTTCTTTGCCTGCTCTTCCAGCAGCAGCCACCTCCAGCCCACGGTGCTCCGCGGTAGAGGGGGGGCTGATCGGCTCTTCAGCGGGGCTGATGGCTTCACGTGCCTCTGCACCGCCTCGTGGGCCAAGGAGCCGCAGATCACCGCGAAGACCCCCCCCTCGGACCACCGCCTCCAGGGTCCTGCCCCCCCTGGACCCCCGCGCTTCCTCCTCCCTGGACTCCTCATCCAGTTCGGCGAGGCTGATCTTCAGGTGGATGCCCTCCAGGATCTGGGTGCAGCGATCGATGATGTGCTGCATCTGCAGGAAGCTGGCCGCTGTCAGGTAGCTGATGATGTCGGCGAGCTGCAGGCAGAGCCGGCCCGTGTAGCAGAAGGACAGCAGCTGCTCGAACACGGACGGGTTTCGGATCACTGTCAGGGACACCGTGCTCATCTGGCTCAGAGACATGTGGTCCCGGAAGTACGGTGAGCTCGCGGCCAGGACCACCTTGTGGGCACGGAAGCTCTGGCCCTGAACATTGACCACGATGTCGCAGAGACGGCCCTGTACACGGAGCTGGTTCAAGTGAGACAGAACCGAGTTACTGAAGTCCGGGATGTCGAGCTGGATGCTGCCGGAGCGCTCCATGCTGCCGCCGGCGGGGACACTGCAACAAGCGGAACAAAGATCACACAGCTGATCCGGACCAGACGCTTCCATCTTAGCTCCTGATCGGTATTTCTGAAATACGGTGTCACAGCCATAACTGGACCTGTATAAAGATGGACGCCAGGGTTTATGACCTATACTGCAGCCCGCCACCAGGGGGCGATCCCGACCATTTTAGGGGTGGGATATCTCTGCACCTCATGATTTGATTAAGAGGCTACGATGGATTATTAAAGGATTATTAAAGGATTATTAAAGGATTATTAATGGATTATTAAAGGTTTATTAAAGGATTATTAAAGGATTATTAAAGGATTATCGACACATCTCTACACATGATGTGTTTTCATCACAGTGGGACCAGAGGTGTGAATCTAAACCAGTCTCATGATTTAAAAAGTATTTTAGAATGTAACTGTTATTGCAAGTTTGTAATTTACAATATAAGCTTTTCAATAACAGTGGTCAGTGATCACACATCTGACTTCATTCAGTTTGGACCTGCGTTCTGCTTTTTCAGTCTGTACTGCTTCAGTCTGTACTGCCTCAGTCTGTACTGCTTCAGTCTGTACTGCCTCAGTCTGTACTGCCTCAGTCTGTACTGCTTCAGTCTGTACTGCCTCTGTCTGTACTGCTTCAGTCTGTACTGCTTCAGTCTGTACTGCTTCAGTCTGTACTGCCTCAGTCTGTACTGCCTCAGTCTGTACTGCCTCAGTCTGTACTGCTTCAGTCTGTACTGCCTCAGTCTGTCTGTGTGTATCTGTTTATATGCGTGTGTATGTATGTGTGTGTATCTGTTTATATGCGTGTGTATGTATCTGTGTGTTTCTCTCTGTGTGTGTGTGTGTGTCTGTGTGTATCTGTATATGTTTGTGTGTGTCTTTGTGTGTCTCTTCACACAAACGGGCTCTCACATGTGTGTGTTTCTTTCCCTCCTGCTTGACACACTGATGAAAGTCACTTTAGATAAAAGTGTCACTAGATGCTGGATCAGTTCACCTCAACCCTGACGTCCTGGTTTGTGCGTCTCGTGTTGTGTAGCAGATGAACTACGTGTTTAAATGTAACGTCAGTTGTGTTCACGTCATAATAACTTGTGATGAGTGTTACTCTTTCTTGGTAAAGTGTAAAGCGAGCTCCGGTCGGCAGGAGAGAGGAGGACGTCCCTCAGAGACTCGGACTTGTGAAAAAGACAACCGGACCTTTAATGAGTTTCTAATTATAAGAATAAATATTCAGCTACAGAAATGAACATAGTGGAAAACATGAACTGAATCTGTTCCGTCTCTGCATCGCTGCAGACGATGAATTTCCCACCTCTGGAAAATGTGGCTTCACTTCTGGGAGCTCTCTGGTCGTCCATCTTTACTGTGGTCACAGATTATTCATTAATTGATTCTTGTTGTTCTGGCTTGTTCCCTCATGGTTGATGCGCTGATTGTGAGTCACTTTGGATAAAAGCGTCAGCTAAATGTAATGTAATGTAATATTAAAGGTGACAGTGACATCACTGACTACATGAGTCTGCCTCCAGGGGGCAGTGTAGCTCAGAGAGGAGCCCAGTCTTCTGGTTACAGTGTGAACTGGTCTCTTTAAGTTCTTTTTAAGTTGAACCATAGAAACACCTGAGTGTGAACTCTCCTCCTACCAGAGGGGGCAGAGCGGGAGGACAAACCTGTCCTACCTAGAAGCCCTGGACCCAGATCCGGAGCAGAACCAGACCACTGACAGCAGCAGCTAGAGATCTGGATCCGGTGTGACCCTGGACACCAGCTGGGGACCAGGACAACCTCCAGGTGTGCAGTTGACTCTCACCTGAGGGGGCAGGGGGGGGTCGGCTCTGGCTCCAGGGTGCGGGTCTGTCGAGGCTTCGGTCCTGCAGCTAGCTGAGCATCCTCCGCAGTGAAGGGAGATGACGGCCCGGCTCGGCTCGGCCCGGCTCGGCTCGGCCCGGCAGGCTGCAGCTCCACCCGCCGCTCCTCCAGGCTCCGGAGCTCCGCGGCTCCAGCGGTGGTCGCGTCAGGTTCAAGGCCGGAGAAGTGCAGCTGAGTTCGGGCTCGGGTCCGTCTCCATTCCGCCGGAGGTGAGACTCGGTTCAGACTCGGTTCAGACTCGGTCGAGTGTCGGCGGACTGATCGTCATCTTCCTCTCCGGCTGAGGGCTGCAGGAAGGAAGGAGGAGCGCGGGGCATGCTGGGAAATGTAGGTCATGGCCAGGAGGAGACGGGGTTGGACGGCTGCTCTAAAGACTTCAACTCCCAGAATGCATCTGTTAGCAGAGGGGTCATGATGGCCCTTGGAGTTTGTAAAAGTGTTAGTTCACATACACACACACACTAAGCTACACACATTTACACATATATGAACACACACACGCACAAACACTACATCACATAGAGAAATGGAACAAGGCCTTTGGGGCAGAACCAGATCGAACAGCCCCTCTGATCCAGATCACTTCGGATCCAGATCACTTCTGATCACTGGTCAGGTTGAAATATCCACTGAGACGGTTTCTATTTAAGAAATGTAATTTAACTTTAGAACATTAGAAATTTAGAACTTTAGAACTTCAGAACTTCAGAGCTTCAGAACATTAGAACTTCTGAACTTCAGAACTTCAGGTCTTTGGTCATTAGAACTTTAGAACATCAGAACATCAGAACATCAAAACATTAGAACATTAGAACCTGCAGTTCTCTACCTCTCCTGCAGGAGGTGTAGACCTGATGTAGTTTCCTGATGTGGCCACAGGGAGGCAGCCCTCACTGACACATGACGATGTTTCTCTTCCTCACCTCCTTCCTTGCTCTCCCTCCTCCACTCTTTCTTTCTTTGTCTCTCCTTCTTTCCTGTTCTTCTCTTCACTGGACATCTGTTGGACTAGTGTCCGTCCTGGGAGACGGGTCCTCACATGTGCCTCTGAGGTGTCCACCTTCTTCACCTGTTGAAGGGTTCAGTAGTTTGACTCTTGAAGGACAGAGGACGTCTCACTGGTTAAAGACGAGGAGACAAACTGGGACTGAGAATATGAGACTATACTAATAAGATTTAATTGATTGATTCTCTGCTCCTCATTTACTTTGTCACTCTATTTCCTCTGGTCTTCTTCAGTTACCTCAGTTTGTTCAGGACCAGAACCAGAACCAGAACCAGGGGTACACCTGATTCCATAAGGACTTTAAGGTAGACAGGGGCTCATCAGTGGTGTCCTGCTTTTCTGTTCTTGATTACTTACTTAGTACTGTGTTCTGAGGTACTGCATCTGAATGTACTCTGTTCTATAGTACGATGTTCTATGGTACGTGTTCTCCAGTATGTGTTCTCTGGTACTTTGTTCAAAGGTGCTTGGTTCTCTGTTACTCTGTTCTCTGGTACTTTGTTCTCTGGTACTCTGTTCTATGGTACTTTGTTCTCTGGTACTCTGTTATATGGTACTCTGTTCTCTGGTACTCTGTTCTCTGGTACTCTGTTCTATGGTACTTTGTTCTCTGGTACTCTGTTATATGGTACTTTGTTCTCTGGTACTCTGTTCTATGGTACTTTGTTCTATGGTACTTTGTTCTCTGGTACTCTGTTCTATGGTACTTTGTTCTCTGGTACTCTGTTCTATGGTACTTTGTTCTCTGGTACTCTGTTCTATGGTACTTTGTTCTCTGGTACTCTGTTCTATGGTACTTTGTTCTCTGGTACTCTGTTCTATGGTACTTTGTTCTCTGGTACTCTTTTCTATGGTACTTTGTTCTCTGGTACTCTGTTATATGGTACTTTGTTCTCTGGTACTCTGTTCTCTGGTACTCTGTTCTATGGTACTTTGTTCTCTGGTACTCTGTTCTATGGTACTTTTTTCTCTGGTACTCTGTTATATGGTACTTTGTTCTCTGGTACTCTGTTCTATGGTACTCTGTTCTATGGTACTTTTTTCTCTGGTACTCTGTTATATGGTACTTTGTTCTCTGGTACTCTGTTCTATGGTACTTTGTTCTATGGTACTTTGTTCTCTGGTACTTTTGATGACCTTGTTGATGACCTCTGGTTGTGATGTAATTTCCTCTCAAACACAAACTGGTTTTATGTCTTTATTAACATTAACAGAGTTACACAGTGCTCACAGACTCACACAGTTTCACAACAAACGCACAACATTAATGGATTAATTGAACAAGGTGGTCACCATGGTAACAGCATTGATCTGGACAGAAGCTCATTGAGGTCAAAGTTCATAAGAGGATTATGAAATGATCAGATTCTTAGAACATGAAGAGTATCCATCAGGTTCTGAGCTGAAGTTCACAAAGAGGAAAAGTGTGAAGGATTCTGGTGTTTGAGGGAATAAGTGATAACCTCCAAATATTCATCCAGAGCATTTACTTTTTATTGAATTTTAAAATGAACATGGATCTCAGTTCAATTATTTTCTCATTGCATTTGTATTATTCTACATTTATAGTTTTCTCATTCATTTGACAGAAATGAGCTTCTGTGGTTCTGATCGAATGAACAAACCTGAACAGAAAAAAATGTCTTTTCATTTTGTGACAGAATCTTTTTGAGATATAAATTAATCGACTACACAGACGACGCTAAACATGACGACAAACATCGAGTGGAAAACTTTTTCACCAACTTTTTCTAACAGTTAATTTTTACAGTCACGTGACAAACAGGTGAGAAGAGTCCAGGTGATTCTCACGTGAATCCGGTTCTGACGTCAGATTTAACTCAAACAACACGTGGACGTCATGTCTGACTTGTATGTGGTCACATGACATCACAGCTGACATACATGCTCAGTTTAAATGTTATGAATGAACGAGTGAATTATTTTCAGTTGAACTTTCTGAACAAACTTGGACAGGAAACCGTGAGTGGAGACGTTTGAATCTGAAGATGAAAATCACCTGATGTCTGACTCGTCTGGTTCCACATGTGACGTGTTGTTGATCTTTAACAGGAAGTGGAGGAAACACGTTTCCATGATTAATCTGTTCTTATATATTTGTGGATATTTATGTTCTACAGATTCTATCTGATCTTAGGGTGTCAGTATAACGTCTGGTTCTTCTTCTATGAGGATCAGTAACATGAACAGAACCTGGACCCTCATGATCCACGTTCACCAGGTGAGTTCCGGTGAACTGAGGAGTAGCGGCAGGTTGCAGCCTGTGAACATTCACTGGTTCCAGTTTCACCAGTTTGATCGTTTTCATAAGTGCTGTGTGTCCTGATCAGCTGATTTGTTTGTGAGGACGCTGCTGGTGACCTTCACACCTGTTTCCTGTCTCGCATTCTGATGTTTAGGAAGATGAGGGGACATTCCCCAAGGACGCCACCGTGATCTCCCTCGGCGAGTACTCCACCTCCTCCTTGTTGGGGTGGGAGGAATTGTCGGATTTGCTGCGGCTGAACTCGGCGCCCATGCTGGGCCCGGTGAGCCGGGTGTGGGGCCGGAGGCAGGAGGTGCAGCACAGCAGCGTTTTGAGGAATGCGCGGCGCATCTCGTTGCTGGTCAGCGTGTAGATGAGAGGGTTCATGGCGGAGTTAAGGACAGCGAGCGCCAGGAACCACTCAGCCTTGTAGAGAATGGGGCAGCTGAGCGTCTCGCAGGCCACGTCCAGCATCAGGAGGACGAAGAGCGGCGACCAACAGGCAATGAAGCCGCTCAGGACGATGATGACGGTCTTCAGCAGCGCCAGCGACTTCTCTGAACTCTTGCTGTTGGCAGTGGCGTTGCTGCGTCCGTTGGACACTTTGCGGAAGACAAGTGTGCGGCTACGTGTCCGCACCAGTGCATAGATGCGAGCATAGAGCACCACGATGGCCATGAGGATGATACTGAACACTGTGGTGCAGAACAGGATGTAGGTCTTGTGGTAGAGCGGCAGCACGGTGGAGCACTGTGTCATGCTCTGGATGCAGTTCCAGCCCATCACCGGCAGGCCGCCCAGCACCGCCGCGATCATCCACACGGTGCTGATGAGCAGGAAGACCCGGCAGGTGTTGCCATTGTTGTGCAGCTTCATCTTCAGCATTGTGAGGTGGCGCTCGATGGCGATGGCAAGCAGGCTGAAGACGGACGCCGCCAGCGCCACGAACATGCTGCCCTCTCTGAAGAACCACTGCGTTGGCGACAGCTTGTAGGTGTTGGCGCCTGACAGCAGGATGTTGGCGGTGTAGACGACGCCGGCCAGCAGGTCGGACAGGGCCAGGTTCCCGATGAAGTAATACATGGGCTTGTGAAACTTCTTGGTTCTCCAGATGGTTGTCAGGACCAGGATGTTCTCCAGGATGATGAAGCAGCACACGATGATGAAGACCACAGAGTCGGCCTTCAACCCTGAGTCCTGCTCCGTCTTGCGGAACTTACCGGTGTAGTTGTAGTGTTGGGAAATCAGGTCTGAGTAGCCGGGTTCAGCCATGGCCTGCTGCTGCAGGAGAAGTCCAGCAGAGGGCGCTCTGTCCTCAAACTTCAGAGAACCTTGTCAGGCAGTGGCCCTGAAGAGGGGCAGGGGGAGTCCAGGCTGCGGGACGAGGACATGGTCCTGCAGAGAGACACCAACTGTAAGAGACTCGTCTCAGATCTGAAGAAGATTTAATCACTGATCAGTCAAGATTTGTTTGAAATATCTTAATAATAAACGTTGTTTTATTCTTTTATTGATTTTAGTAATTCGACGAGTTAAATTATCAGGTTGTTTTTTTCTCCAGCTTAATGAATGAATTCTGTTCAGCTCACATCGTTTCTATTCTTTGCTATTAGTTTAATTTAGTTTCTTTTTTCTATTAGTTCAGTTAATGTAGTTTCTACTCGGTTCTATTTCTGATCTGATCCCACGTCGTCGGTTTAACCACAAACCGTTAATCCGTGATCAACTGAAGTGAGTTCAGTTAAACGATGTTTAAATAATTTAATCCTTTAAAGTTTAAAACTGAAGCTTCGAGTCAAAATATGAACAGAATAAAGTTTCTTTACCTTCAGACGGAGGAAGAAGGAAAACGGTCCGACTGCAGAGAGACACGGAGCAACAATACACACACAGAGTAACACACACACACAAAGAGTAACGCTCACACAAAGAGACACGCACACACACACTCAGAGAGAGAGAGAGAGAGAGAGACGGAGCGACAGTACACACACACACACACACACACGCAGTTACACAGAGAGAGAGAGAGAGAGAGAGACACAGAGCAAAAACACACTTACAGAGTAACACACACAAACACTCAGAGAGACAGACGGAACGACAGTAAAAACACACAGACACACACACGCAGTTACACAGAGAGAGAGAGAGAGAGAGAGAGAGACACAGAGCAAAAACACACTTACAGAGTAACACACACAAACACTCAGAGAGACAGACGGAACGACAGTAAAAACACACAGACACACACACGCAGTTACACAGAGAGATATAGATACCACACACTTTTTGTTTTCAAAGTTAAAATCAATAAAGGCATAAAACAAGGTAAATATAATGTATTAATAATAATAGTAGTGGTGAAAATGCCAATATTACTTTTTTACATGAAAACAAATCAGTTGCTGGTTCTCCTGAATATATTCTTTCATCATATTTAACACATATCTGTTCTTTTGTTTCCTATGAGAAACATCCAGCTGATCCCCCCCCCCCCCCCCCCTGACCTCTGACCGCGGCCCCATCGGTGATGTCATCAGGGAGCCGGGGTCAAAGAGTAACCCTCGCTGTGGACCTGGTCTCTGGAGTCAAGTCAATAATAATAATAATGATATTTCTCGGTGTTATGATGTGACTAATTATAAATATAGGTTGTTAAGAATTCTAACTCGTGACATATTTAAATCCCACAGTCTTCATGATACTGGGAGCATTGGGTTCTGATCATGTGACCAGTGCTCGGTGGGTTTCCTGTTCACTGGTCACACAAAACAGAGCTGAGCACAAAGTGGGGGTGTGTGTGGGGGGGGGGGGGGGGGGGGGGTAACAAAGCATCTTTCCTCGGAGCTGCATAGCTGAGCGTCTCCATGACGACAGGTTAGGGGGAAAAGGGGACAGAAGAACCACAACTACATCGACAGACACACAAACACCAACTGCAGGACCCAGTCACACACAGGGTCCTGCAGGGTGCTAGTCCTGGTCCTGGTGCTGGTGCTGGTGCTGCGGCTGGTGCTGGTGTTGGTGCTGATGCTGGTCCTAGTCCTGGTGCTAGTGCTAGTCCTGGTCCTGGTCCTGGTCCTGGTCTTGGTGCTGGTCCTAGTCCTTGTGCTGCTGCTGGTCCTGGTCCTGGTCTTGGTGCTGGTCCTGGTCCTGGTCTTGGTGCTGGTCTTGGTGCTGGTCCTAGTCCTGGTGCTGCTGCTGGTCCTGGTCTTGGTGCTGGTCCTGGTCCTGGTGCTGGTGCTGGTGCTGGTGCTGGTGCTGGTCCTGGTCCTGGTCCTGGTCCTGGTGCTGGTGCTGGTCCTAGTCCTGGTGCGGGTCCTGACATCTCAGTAGAGCTGTGATCCCATTAATATTTGTTGAGTTGAATCAAAGATGAACTGATTAGAGTTTGGAGGTCAAAGGTCACGGGGACCTCACACCAGAGGAGATTTGGTTCTTTAGGCTCAAGAAGGAGAGGTTCCCCCCCCCCACCTCACCACAGAGTGAAGCTGCTCAGCCTGGACGTCCCGCTGCAGGAGGGGGGGGGGGGGGGGGGTAGTCGTCCTCTTAACATTCAGTTCAGCTCATTAATGCAAAGCTGCAGTGGATCTGAATGAGTCGCTTTTGTCCTGTAATTGGAGCTGGTTCTGTGACAGCCAATGAGAAAGCAGAGGGCCCCTCACCCCCCTCTCCCCCTTCTCCCCCATTGTGTAACGTTGGTTCATGGGAAATGAACCAATCAAAGCTCAAATTGGAGAAACCGCAGAACACATGGTGTTCTCCTGTTTAACATGAAAACCAGCAAAGATAATAAACGCTCTATTTGTTTACTGACAACACAGGGTTCTCCACAGACCACTTGGTTCTCCTCAGATCACAGGGTTCTCCACAGATCACAGGGTTCTCCACAGATCACTGGGTTCTCCACAGACCACTTGGTTCTCCTCAGATCACAGGGTTCTCCACAGACCACTTGGTTCTCCTCAGATCACAGGGTTCTCCTCAGATCACAGGGTTCTCCACAGATCACAGGGTTCTCCACAGACCACTTGGTTCTCCTCAGATCACAGGGTTCTCCACAGACCACTTGGTTCTCCTCAGATCACAGGGTTCTCCACAGATCACAGGGTTCTCCACAGATCACTGGGTTCTCCACAGACCACTTGGTTCTCCTCAGATCACAGGGTTCTCCACAGACCACTTGGTTCTCCACAGACCACTTGGTTCTCCTCAGATCACAGGGTTCTCCTCAGATCACAGGGTTCTCCACAGATCACAGGGTTCTCCACAGACCACTTGGTTCTCCTCAGATCACAGGGTTCTCCACAGACCACTTGGTTCTCCACAGACCACTTGGTTCTCCTCAGATCACAGGGTTCTCCACAGATCACAGGGTTCTCCACAGATCACTGGGTTCTCCACAGACCACTTGGTTCTCCTCAGATCACAGGGTTCTCCACAGACCACTTGGTTCTCCACAGACCACTTGGTTCTCCTCAGATCACAGGGTTCTCCACAGATCACAGGGTTCTCCACAGATCACTGGGTTCTCCACAGACCACTTGGTTCTCCTCAGATCAGACAGGGTTCTCCACAGATCACTTGGTTCTCCTCAGACCACTAGGTTTTCCTCAGGTCACTGGGTTCTCCTCAGATCAAAGGGTTCTCCACAGACCACAGGGTTCTTCACAGATCACAGGGTTCCCCTTAAATCTCAGGATTTTCCACAGATCACTGTGTTCCCCACAGATCACTGGGTTCCCCACAGATCACTTGGTTCTCCTCAGATCACAGGATTCTCCACCGATCACTGGGCTCTCCACAGACCACTTGGTTCTCCTCCGATCACAGGGTTCACTGGGTTCTCCACAGATCACAGGGTTCCCCTTAAATCTCAGGGTTCTCCACAGATCACAGGGTTTTCCACAGATCACTGGGTTCCCCACAGATCACTTGGTTCTCCTCAGATCACAGGGTTCTCCACCGATCACTGGGCTCTCCACAGATCACTTGGTTCTCCACAGATCACTTGGTTCTCCACAGATCAAGGGTTTCTCCACAGATCACTTGGTTCTCCACAGATCACTTGGTTCTCCTCAGATCACAGGGTTCTCCACAGATCACTGGGTTCTCCACAGACCACTTGGTTCTCCTCAGATCACAGGGTTCTCCACAGATCACTGGGTTCTCCTCAGACCACTTGGTTCTCCTCAGACCACTTGGTTTTCCTCAGGTCACTGGGTTCTCCTCAGATCAAGGGGTTCTCCACAGACCACAGGGTTCTCCACAGATCACAGGGTTCCCCTTAAATCTCAGGGTTCCCCACAGATCACTTGGTTCTCCTCAGATCACAGGGTTCTCCACCGATCACTGGGCTCTCCACAGATCACAGGGTTCTCCACAGATCACTTGGCTCTCCTCAAATCACACGGTTCTCCTCAGATCACTTGGTTCTCCTCAGATCACAGGGTTCTCCACAGATCACTGGGTTCTCCACAGATCACTTGGTTCTCCACAGATCAAGGGGTTCTCCACAGTTCACTGGGTTCTCCTCAGATCACAGGGTTTTCCACAGATCACTGGGTTCTCCACAGATCACTTGGTTCTCCTCAGATCACAGGGTTCTCCACAGATCACTGGGTTCCCCACAGATCACTGGGTTATCCACAGATCACAGGGTTCTCCATAGATCACTGGGTTCTCCACCGATCACTGGGCTCTCCACAGATCACTTGGTTCTCCACAGATCAAGGGTTTCTCCATAGATCACTGGGTTCTCCACAGATCACAGGGTTCTCCACAGATCACAGGGTTCTCCACAGATCACTGGGTTCTCCACAGATCACAGGGTTGTCCTCAGTTCATGAGTGTTAGTAATCTAAACCTGTCTCAATCTGGATCACACGTTGACAGAACGTGGTTTTGAATGTGGAGCTGAAGACAAACAGTTAACAGACGAGAGTTGATTCTGTGGTCGAGTGGAGGGGAACAACAGAGACCCCCCCCCCCCCCCCGCCCTCCCTCCTCCACATCGCTGGAGAGGAGAGAGTCGGTTACCATCCAACATCCAACATCTAACATTCAAGCAACCGGTTAAAAGAATGAGGGAGGGGGGGGGGCATGTTTCCCACACAAGGGGCGAGCGAGGGAAAAGAGAGAGAGAGTTTTCCCAGCAGCTCATTCACAGGCCGAGCTGCGTCGCCGTGGAAACCACCAGTAGAGAGTGAAGATTTCTAATTTGAGCTTCAAGAGATTCAATTGAGTTCAATGAAGAATTGATCTTCATGTGTATTTCAAAAACTTTAAATCTAAAAATCCAAAAAATGTCATTAAAAGACACAAAAATAATCTAATAATATAAAATGATATAAAATGATTTTATTTCCTTTCAGTTTTCTTCTGTTTGTACAGCGTCACAGTTTTTATCTGGTTTTTAATTTCAAGACTCAGATATAACACTAATAACTATGATAATAATAATGACGTCTCTGTGTTTTCTGACAAACTGTGATTTCTGAAAATGAGACAACACTAATAAAATGTGATTGATCGAGAGAAACACCAGTAACACAGGAATTTCTCTAACTTCACTGAGAAAGATGTTTTCTTATTTATCATCGATTGTGAGACAGGAAGTGAGTTTACATAAAGTCATCTTTACTGAAAAGGGTTAGGGTACCTCACTGAATACAAGTACCATGTACCTCACTGAATACAGGTACCATGTACCTCACTGAATACAAGTACCATGTACCTCACTGAATACAAGTACCATGTACCTCACTGAATACAGGTACCATGTACCTCACTGAATACAAGTACCATGTACCTCACTGAATACAAGTACCATGTACCTCACTGAATACAGGTACCATGTACCTCACTGAACACAACTACCATGTACCTCACTGAATACAAATACCATGTACCTCACTGAATACAAATACCATGTACCTCACTGAATACAAGTACCATGTACCTCACTGAATACAGGTACCATGTACCTCACTGAATACAGGTACCATGTACCTCACTGAATACAAGTACCATGTACCTCACTGAATACAGGTACCATGTACCTCACTGAATACAGGTACCATGTACCTCACTGTATACAGGTACCATGTACCTCACTGAATACAGGTACCATGTACCTCACTGAATAAAAGTACCATGTACCTCACTGAATACAGGTACCATGTACCTCACTGAATACAAGTACCATGTACCTCACTGAATACAGGTACCATGTACCTCACTGAATACAGGTACCATGTACCTCACTGAATACAGGTACCATGTACCTCACTGAATACAAGTACCATGTACCTCACTGAATACAGGTACCATGTACCTCACTGAATACAGGTACCATGTACCTCACTGAATAAAAGTACCATGTACCTCACTGAATACAGGTACCATGTACCTCAGGCCTTTGAGCTGTAACTCAAGTTGATCTGTTTAGCAACAAATGTGGGGGGGCTCTGCCTCGACTGGGAGGAGAGAGCAGGCGAATGGGGAGAAGAGGAGAGAGAGACCGGATATATATATAATCTTCGAAACAAAGATGGTGTCAAGTTATTTTAATAAATAATAAAATAATAAATAATAAATAATAAATATCTAAGGTGATTTTTTCTTCACACGAACAGAACTGAATATTTTTTTAATATGTGTTGGCGCATGGGCAGAACGTATCGCGGCCCTGCGGTCGTGAACAGTCAAGACTTTACGTCATGCCGTATTCCGTCTGTGGACGAACACGAGACAGTAGAAAAACAAAGTGGCGTGAAGCTGTAACTCTGCTCCGGTGACGCGGCGGAGTGTCCGCGGCTCTGGAACCCGCAGCATGTTGTATCTGATCGGCCTGGGGCTGGGAGACGCCGCGGACATCACGGTGAAAGGTCTGCGGGCGGTGAAGAGCTGCTCCCGGGTCTATCTGGAGGACTACACCTCGGTCCTGACCGGAGGGAAGGAGGCGCTGGTGCGTGTTAGCTTCAGTGTTAGCATCTACACTGCTAGTGTGTGTGTGTGTGTGTGTGTGTGTGTGTGTGTGTGTGTGTGTGTGTGTGTGTGTGTGTGTGTGTGTGTGTGTGTGTGTGTGTGTGTGTGTGTGTGTGTGTGTGTGTGTGTGTGTGTGTGTGTGTGTGTGTGTGTGTGGGGGTGTGTGTGGGGGTGTGTGTGTGTGTCCGTGTGTGTGTCAAATTTTATTTGTATAGCCCATATTCACAAATCACAGTTTGTCTCATAGAGCTTTAACATGGTGAGACGTCCTCTGTCCTTCACCCTCAGCAAGAGTCAGGACAAACTACTAAAAACCTTTTAACAGGTACAAATACATAGAAACCTCAGAGACACATGTGAGGACCCGTCTCCCAGGACGGACACAAGTCAACAGAGGTCAAGTGAAGGAAACATCATCAGGATTAAAGTTGTTAGCAGCATTGATGAGGGTAGACATCTTGAAGGATAACTTCAACACTATAAGTCAATCAGTCCTGATGCATCATAGTCTGTGGTCAGCAACCAGCAAGACCATGATCCACCATCCAGACCAGATCCACTATAGTCCACAGTCATTGACCACTGTCACCAGTTATGATCCATCACCAGCTGCCACCTCGGTCCTGGTCCATCACCATTATCTGACGCCAACGTGACACAGGATCCACCATTACCACTACGATCAGCCAGCACGATACAGAATCCACCAAACTGGATCATGTGTGTGTGATGGATCCTGTGTGTGTGATTGATCTTGTGTGTGTGATGGATCTTGTGTGTGTGATTGATCTTGTGTGTGTGATGGATCCTGTGTGTGTGATGGATCCTGTGTGTGTGATGGATCTTGTGTGTGTGATGGATCCTGTGTGTGTGATTGATCTTGTGTGTGTGATGGATCCTGTGTGTGTGATGGATCCTGTGTGTGTGATGGATCCTGTGTGTGTGATTGATCTTGTGTGTGTGATGGATCCTGTGTGTGTGATGGATCCTGTGTGTGTGATGGATCTTGTGTGTGTGATGGATCCTCAGGAGCAGCTCTATGGGAAGCAGCTGATCCTGGCGGACCGGGACCTGGTGGAGCAGGGAGCAGATGAGATCCTGAGGGATGCTGGTGTGGAGGACGTGGGCTTCCTGGTGGTGGGCGATCCCTTCGGGTGAGTCTCCAGAGGAGTTTCTGTTACTGGGCAACCAGCTGCAGAGGAGACAATCTACTTCCTGTTTACATGTCATGTGACGTGTTTGTTTCTGCAGAGCCACCACCCACAGTGACCTGGTCCTGAGAGCAGTGAATGCTGGGATACCATATAAAGTCATCCACAACGCCTCCATCATGAACGCTGTGGGCTGCTGTGGGCTGCAGGTACCTGGAGCACTTTCCCCCTGAGCTTAGTCTCACAGGCAGAGATGATGTCACAGCGTCTGTGCTGTCATCTAAAATCAACGTCATGACCACAGAGACAAAGGTTTGATGTCACTTCCTGGTTGACAGGAAGTGACATCACGTCCTGTCATGTACTTTGTGTGCTGCCTGACAGTCGAAGCTCATGAATCGTCATGTGACCTCATCAATAACTGACCTGTCAAACCAGCCAATCAGTGAACAGGACCCAGCTGCAACCGCCCCCACCAACAGATTAGCATTTACGCTAATAGTTGTCCCCTAGGAGGTCGTTAATATGTTAATGAGGGGGTGGGGTATGTAAATGAGCGGTGTGTGCAATCAATCCCATCATCCCGTGCTGTCAGTGGACATGTATACACCCCCCACACCTGTCAGACAGAAAATACTTACGCGGTGTGTGTGTGTGTGTCTCTCTGTCTGTGTGTAATTGTGTGTTTGTGAGTCAGCTGTATAATTTTGGGGAGACGGTGTCGTTGGTGTTTTGGACGGAGACGTGGAGACCAGAGAGTTTCTACGACAAAATCTGCAAAAACAGAACAGCTGGACTTCACACACTCTGTCTGCTGGGTGAGTCACACACTCACTCACACACACACACACAAACACACACATCATCATCTTTGTCTCCTCGCTTATCACAGCGTTTAACAAACTGCCTCTTTGATCAACATGCATGTTCAGGAGGGCTCATGTGTCATGTGATGCTCTGATGCCCTAACCCGTCCTGTGTTTTCTTTGTTTCGTCAATTTCAAAATAAAACCGGACGTTTAGTGAAAGCATTAAACTGATTGTGATGTTTTGATTGACAGATATCAAAGTGAAAGAGCAGAGTGTTGAGAACATGATGAGGTAAGAACCCGACCAGAACCAACTGAGAACCACATCGGGTCCTGGTACAGAACGGGGGGGGGGCCTTTTCAATTTAGGCAGGATTAGTTTAGTTTCCTTCTGGTTTCATGGTCTTCAAATGATAAATAATTAAGGATTAGTCTATTATTATTATTACTGTGATATTTCATGGTGTCATTGGTTAATCTGTGATATGATTTCAGAGGAAAGAAAATCTACGAGGCTCCTCGCTTCATGACGGTGGCGCAGGCCTCAGATCAGCTGATCCAGATCATCCAGAGGAGGAGGGGGGAGGGCGAGGAGATCGGTGAGTGACACCTGTCCACACATTGAAGATTTGTGACATTCAAAACTTGCAAACATTACACAATCTTTATTTTTTTCTACTGAACTTTTTTCTTTTCAAGACTTTAGTTTCAAACACAATTTAACAAACTGTTGTTGGTAGCTTTTGTTAAAGGGCCCATATTGTTTAAAATAAGTTTTCTGGGCTCTTGCCAGCTGTATTGACTTGAAGGGGCCAGTAGGGGGCCTCAGTATGAAATGTCTCGTTTGGTACTCCCCCCCCCCCCCCCCCCCCCCCCCCCCCCCCCCCCCCCGAATGGGTCCTACGGGATCGCACTGTACTCTCAGCCCCACCCAGCCGGAACCAGTCCAGCCTCCGAACGCGACACCAAGCTGACATGATGCTAAGCTAGCAGCTTGTTAGCTAACAGAGGCTAACCACACAGTTAGGCCTGGTCACGTGTCACTCAAGTGCAGTTAGCCAATCAGAGGAGGAGCTCCAGAGAGGCAGATCAGAGCAGTTTGTTGCATCATCTTGGGACCATCCCTCAAATGAAACTGTCCATTAACGTGTCCTCTCTCCAGGTGTGACCGAGGACACTGTGTGTGTGGGCGTGGCCCGACTCGGCGCCGACGACCAGGTAATTCGTGTGGCGACGTTACGTCAGCTGGTGTCATGTGACCTCGGCGCTCCGCTCCACTCGCTGGTCGTCACGGGTCGACTCCACCCGCTGGAGGTGGACATGCTGCGAGTGAACGCAGAACCAAACGCCCTGCAGCACCTGCGCATGATTGACAGCTCCACGTACACCTCGTAACACACATCAGAGGCCCTCACACTGAAATCTTGTTGTTGTCCTGATACAAACTGTTGATGTAGAATGTGTTTGATTCAGTGAAACTTGATTAAATCGAGAGGTTAACATTTATATTGAGTTTCATGAGTTTTATCAAAATTAACCAAACTGGTTTGAAGTGCTCGATGTATTTTTTAATTCTGTTTTTTTAACTGATCAATAAAAGGTTGTCACTCTTCTTCTGATCAGTTCGATGAGTTTATTGTGATAGGGACGATGTCATTACATGTGACATCACAGATTGAATCTGTTCAGGTGAACTGAAGCTGCAGATCAATAATCAGATAAAGTGAATTATACTATTACAGTTGAAAGAAGAAAGCGTCACATGACTTGGCACATTAAAAACAAGAGTGACATCACACTCACCACGGACCAATGAGATGGCAGCGGTGTGGTCCCAGCAATGATATCAGAAGGAGGCGTCTCAGATTGTCTCTGATTCATATAGAAGGCACTTGAGGGCGGGATCACAGTAAAAAATAGGGGAGGGGGAGGGGCTTGTAGAGTTCATCAGTTCTCACTGCCACACCCCCTTACCACTAACCCCAACCCCCGGTCTCGGTTTGTGGGCGGGGGCACCTGCAGCAGCAGATGAATGTGATTGGTCCCAGTTTCAGAGAAAAGGCGGAGCTTACATCACCGCCACGTCAATCTGAACGTAGAGCTGTCGGACACCGGCCTGCGGACAGACGACACATCAAGACTTTCAATTTACAGTAAATAATACACCTACACAGGAAATATACAATAAATACTACTGTACATGCACTTAAGACCATAAGGTGTGTTGATGCGTGGTGAGTTCAGGGACCTGTGTGAAGATGTGATGAGTCTGGCTCTGGATCCAGCGGGTGTCTGCGTCGGGGGCGACCAGCAGCTTCAATGTCCCGATGTAAACGTCAGTACACAGGGTCCAGAAGTGAGGCTCCTGCAGGTTGTACACTCCCTGCAGCTGCTGCACCTGAACACAACACACCAGGACCTGGTTGAGTGAATGTCATCAAACATTGGAAAGCACAGACCCCCGAGCTGCAGCGGGGGTGGTGGTGTGGGCGGTACCCACCCTTTGGTAACACTCTGGCAGGACGTGCTCCAGGGACGGAGGCGTTCTCTGCATCAGGATCTCGATGGACTCCTTCAATAAGGGCACCACGCTGAGGGTCAGAGATCAGAGGGACGTCACACGGGCACCACTAACAACTCATATATATACACACACACATACAAACATTGTAACTGTACAGACGGGTTTCTGTAGAACTCTTAGTTTGTTCTGAAGCGTCTCCAGCTGCAGGAACCTGATGCCTGTGGTGGCGTCGAGGCCTCACTGACCACAGCGCCGCTCTCACACTGCGTTCACGTCCAACCAATTAAAACCACATCGGCATGCATCAACTCCATTAACCACCAGGGCTTCTGGGAAATCTGACCACTGCATTAACATCACAAGGACGAGTCCAGGACTGGTTCCAGTTCATACCGGTGGTTTCACTGGAAACGTTAAATGTCGGAACATTCTTCACATGACTGGAAACATGTTTGTCTGCATCCGGGTTTTAATGGATTATCTGGATACGCTGGTTCTAGGTCAGTTCTGAGGAACCGGGCAGCCGATCTGTCAGAGCGGTTAGTTAAAGGTTCCGTCTGATCTGCTCCGTCCTTTTGTTATTTAAGAAGTTCTAACGCTCAGTGAAATAGTTCAAGGATCCTTAAGTTGATTCAAGTATTGGATAATAAAGGTTTCTGATGTTCTACTGGTCCCTGAAGGCAGCAGAGAGTTAGACATGTAGTGGTTCACCGTCAGGAGTTTAAGGTTCTTTGAGGTTCTAGTCACTGATACTGTTGTTGTGTTCAGCTCCATCAGCATCTGTTGTGACTCTGAGCTTTGTGTGTGTGAGACCAAGTGTGAATTATTTCTCATATGTGTTTGTGTTGGTCACCTGACTCCGATGAGGATGGAGATCAACATGGAGCAGATGGGATCAGCGATCATCAGGTTGTATTTCTGCATCAGCAGAGCAGAGATGATCACACCGACGCTGCCCAGAGTGTCAGCGATGATGTGCAGCAGAACGCCTGCCACACACACACACACACACACACACACACACACACACACACACACACACACACACACACACACACACACACACACACACACACACACACACACACACACACACACACACACACACACACACACACACACACACACACACACACACACACACACACACACACACACACACGTCTATGACTTGCTTTTCACTGTGCGGTGCGTGAGTGCCCCCCGGTGGCAGAGTCAAGTTACATCATTTTTATTTTAGTTTGTAGAAAACTGATGTTCTGTTCTCAAGTTTCTGAATAAAGTTGAAGAAACTGAATGTATGGAACACGGACCTGTTCCCCCCCGACATCCTCATGTAACCCTAACCCTTTCAAAGCTGTGGGGTCAAACATGACTGTTTTGTGTGTCTGATCTACACTGGGATCTTAAAGTTGTTTATAGAACATATATATACTCTTAACACCAGCAAAGTGGAAATTGACGGTCAGTTGATTGTTGAGTTACTAATCGATTTCAGGTTGAATTAGCACTTTGGTTTACATTTACGCAGAAACCCTTTGTGTTGGATGTTTTCATTTTGTGTGACTATTAGAAAAACTTTGTCACAATAAAACATCTTTATTGTTTCTAGTCTGATGACATCACAGGAGCAGCATGGAGGCATGTTGTGTTTTTTGTTGTTTTATTATGTCTGAAGCTTTGGTCACTGTCGACTTCAGTTGTGTTGGATTCTGCTGCAACATTGTTTACTAGTGACCCCCCCCCCCCCAATCATAGTGCTGAGGAGATCAGGAGTGAAGTTTCATTTCTGGGTGAACTCTCCCTTTAAAATCGTCACAGTTTGTGTGTGTTTGTGTGTGTGTGTGTGTTTCTCACCCTGCAGTATCTGTTTACTGGAGCCGCTCCCCAGTGGGCGCAGCAGTTCATCTGAAAGAAAGAACATCATCATGATGGACGATTATAACAATGAATATTAGGTCTCTAACAAACCTCGAACCCTAACCAACCTCCACGGTGCCGTGTCCTGAACAAGTTGTGTACATGACCTTTGTTACTGAAGCGACACGGATGCTTCTCTTTCCTGAATTGTTGCTTTATGAAGATTCACAGTAAAACCACAATGTTTTGTTTAGTTGTTGTAAGTATACTCTAGACCACACACACACGCACGCCTGGTATTAACTCACTGTGACCGTGGGGTTCCTCATGGCTGTGTCCGTGACCGTCATGACTGTGTCCTCCATGTCCTTCATGTCCATGTCCTTCATGTCCATGTCCTTCATGTCCATGCCAGTCTGAATTTTTGCTCTGGTGGCTGTGTCCTCCGTGACTGTGTCCGTGATTCAGACTGCCGTTAAACGAAGAGTGACTGTGACCGTGACCTGAGAGAGAAGTGATTAGAGAACCGTGGTTCTGCAGGGTGGTTCCACAGAGCTGGGTCCCCCAGAGTGAGGTTCTCCACACTTACCTTCTTCTCCATGAGAGTGTCCATGTCCTCCGTGTTGGAACACAAAGATCCCGACCAGGTTCACCAGGAGACCGGCGATGGACACAGGAAGTAAACGGTCATGATGAACGTCTGGAGGTTCCAGGGCTCTCTGACAGACAGACAGGTTCAAACTGAGTTTGTGTGTGTCTGTGTGTATATATGTGTGTCTGTGTGTGTGTTACCTCCACTCCCTCAGAGAAGATGAAAAACGCTGTGAAGATGAGGAAGAGTCCGTTGACGAAGCCGGCTAACACCTCAGCTCTGACATAACTGTAACGCACAGAGACACACAACACAAGTCAATGCTGTGTCTGACCCATAGGGGAAGTTGTCATGACATCTCCACCTGGAGATTTTGTAGTGTGTCTGTGTTGTGTATCTATGTTGTGTCTGACCCGTAGGAGAAGTTGTCGTTACATCTCCACCTGGAGATGACGGAGGCTGCGAGACCTGCGAGCAGAGCCGTGCAGTCGAAGAACATGTGGAAGGAGTCTGAGATCAGACCTAAACTGCAGACACACAACACACACGTCAGACACCAAACACACCAGATACACACAACACACACGTCAGTCAAAAAACATCAGATACACACAACACACATCAGACACAACACACGTCATAGACAAAAAATCTGTCACAAAACAAACGCCAGACACACACACAACACACACGTCACGCACAACCGACACACAGTCCCACTAACACATACGTGGCATCTCCGGAGCAGCCGCCGGCCTGACGCCGGGCAGCCCTCGCCTCCTTCGGCCTACCTGTTGCTCCAGACGCCGTAGGAGAGCTCCACGAAGGCGAAGGAGAGGTTGAGGCAGAGGAAGGAGAACAGGTTCCGGGAGGTTTTATCCGCCAGGATCGACCTGAAACAACAGAGCTCCGTCAGCCGCAGCCCGGGAATCACAGCGGGACTCACCGCACCTCAGCCCCGCCACAGTGTCACACGTCAGCCCGCCACTGACCGACAGTCACCACCGACACCATCATTTCACTGATCCACGGTCTGACCGAGGCTAGCCGGCTAGCATCCGGCTAACGGTGGCTGTAGCGTCAGCACAGTTAGCAGAGTTAGCATGTTAGCAGAGTTAGCATGTTAGCAGGTTGAGTTTACCTGAACCATCCTGACAGCTTCACCAGCAGGTTCAACTTCGCGGGTTTGTACTCGTCGTCTTTGACAGATAAAGGTAACATGTTCGCACCTGGACACACACACACACACACAACACACACACACACACACACTGCTGTGCCTAGCTACAGCAAGCTAACTGACAACTTCCGGTTCACTTGCATTTCACAATAAAGGCATGGAAAACATTTCCGATTTCTCAAACAGCTGATGCTACTGACTAACTACCGACTAACCACTGACTAACCAGATACTGACTACTTACTGATGAACTACAAACTATATAACCTTGTTTTATGGGAAGAGCCAGCCATGTTGTTTTATCATTATTATATTTATATGAATAACAGACAATTTAGTTTAAACTGAAACAGGGAAACTGGAGTCAGAGCTCTGTGTGACCAGCAGGGGGAGTCAGAGCTCTGTGTGACCAGCAGGGGGAGTCAGAGCTCTGTGTGACCAGCAGGGGGAGTCAGAGCTCTGTGTGACCAGCAGGGGGAGTCAGAGCTCTGTGTGACCAGCAGGGGGAGTCAGAGCTCTGTGTGACCAGCAGGGGGAGTCAGGGGGAGTCAGAGCTCTGTGTGACCAGCAGGGGGAGTCAGAGCTCTGTGTGACCAGCAGGGGGAGTCAGAGCTCTGTGTGACCAGCAGGGGGCGCAGTCAGTAACCCACAGTCTGTGGGGGGGGGGGGGATTACTCAGGTAACTTCAGGTTCAATCAGCTGGTAAATCACCATGGTAACTGACCTGAGAGAATCAACGGCTCCACTGACCAATCAGAGGAGAGAACAGCAGAGCGACAGCAAAGAGTGAAAAGAGAGAAACATGGTTTTATTAGTAATATTTAAATAACCGATGTGACCTGACCCGACCTGCAGGGGTCACTGTCCTCACATGATGCAGGTCACCATGACAACACCATGTTAGGCGGAAGCAGTCAATCAAACGTACGTTTGTGTTTTCATGTGTCACAGACCAGATCCAGATCCAGATCCAGATCCAGATTCAGATTCAGATTCAGATCCAGATCCAGATTCAGATTCAGATTTAGATTCAGATTCAGATCCAGATCCAGATCCAGATTCAGATCCAGATCCAGATCCAGTTTCAGATCCAGATCCAGATTCAGATTCAGATCCAGATCCAGATCCAGTTTCAGATCCAGATCCAGATTCAGATTCAGATCCAGATCCAGATCCAGTTTCAGATTAATATTTGATTTTACACAAAGTTGGTTATTAGTCTGCCTTTTACTGGAAACTCTCCAGAACTTGGACCAGAACCAGTATCAGAACCTGACTGTGGATCAGATGTAAACTGTGGATCCAGAACGTGGATCAGGATCATGTGGTTTTGGAGCTGCTGCTGCTGAGGACAGGAAATGCCTTCAGATTAAAATGACAAGACGCAGCAGAACACTTCCACTGCTTTTACACAACAGAGGTCAGAGGTCACACAGGCTCAGCATCTCAGCGACAGCTGAAAAATACCAGACGGACCCACAAAAACACACAACACGTTATCAGCATGTTAGCAACACGTGGATGTAGTTTCAGTCTGCCAGGCCGGGGGGGGGGGGGGTTACAAAGTGTTGGTTCATTGTCTGTTTTGTGTCTGTTGTTTTTTATGTGTTTCTGTTGTGTGTCAGTTGTTTCTGTTTGTCTGTTGTGTTTCTCTATAACCACATTCTGTAGAGCCCTGAGATGAAGTCTGTTGTCATTCAATGAAAATCAAAAAGCAGTTTGATTTGATTGTGTCGCCCTGAGGTCTGAGGGTTTGTGTTCTTCAGGTAACTGCAGGTTCAATTCAGAGTGTCTACGCAGCTCGTTGTCGTTGTCATGTAGTTGTGTAGCTGCTGATGATGACGACAGGAAATGCCTTCAGATTAAAACGACAAGACGCAGCAGAACACTTCCACTGCTTTTACACAACAGAGGTCAGAGGTCACACAGGCTCGGCAGCTCAGAGTTGGGGGGGGGGGGGTCACCCAGTGTTGACTCCTTGTGTGCGTGTTGTTTCTGTTGTGTGTCTATTGTGTTTCTCTATAACACCATCGAAAGAGCCTTGAGATAATGTTTGTTGTCATTCAATGCAAAACAAATAAACTTTTATTCGATTAGGTGTTGACCTGTTGGGACAATAACAAAACACAACACAAAACAGGCAGTACAACAAAAACAGACACAACTGAACAGAAACATTTTGCAGCAGGTTGATGTGAAACTGGAGCAACGGGATCAGTCTATTTCCTGGCACTGTGTCAGCAGTTAAACAAGCTGAACAAATTAATTCAGTGTGTGCGTGTGTGCGTGTGTGTGTGTGTGTGTGTGTGTGTGTGTGTGTGTGTGTGTGTGTGTGTGTGTGTGTGTGTGTGTGTGTGTGTGTGTGTGTGTGTGTGTGTGTGTGTGTGTGTGTGTGTGTGTGTGTGTGTGTGTGTGGGTGGGTGGGTCCTCTCTAACACGAGGCTCATTGGCTCTTCAGTCCATTGTCATGGAAATGAAGAGGATTAGACTCTCACAGTCTGGTATATATAACACACGTGTACAATTCATGTTATATGTTCATATTAACATGTGAGTTGTGAACTACCTTTTCAAAATCTATCTATTTTTTATTTCATTTCACTTCATACAAACATGAACACACGTGAACACAAACGTGAACACTGAACACATGAACATGTCAACATGTCAACACGCGAACACATGAACACTGAACATGTGAACACGTCAACACCTGAACACTATACACGTCAACACCTCAACACGTGAACACTGAACACATGAACATGTGAACACATGCTGTAGACTGTTGACAAAGTGAAGTATCTGTGAGTAAGTTCATAGATTGTAAAAAAGAGTGTCAGCTGCTGAGCATGCTGGGAAATGACGGCCACATGTGTCTGACTGGAACATTTGAACATGTGATAACGTCAGGAGACAGTTTGACGTATCAGAGGCTTCGTGCTGCAGAGACACGTTGAAGCCAGCAGGGGGCCTGCAGCCTCAGGCGGAGGGCGGAGCCGAGCGGCTCAGCGAATAGAAACCTCTGTTCCTGGATCTCCTCAGGAAGTCGAGCAGCAGAGAAATAGCTGCTGCGGCGAATATCACAACCGTGACGATGACGACACTGAGACGAGGATGAAGATCACGGCTTCTCTCTGCAGACGAGAAAACAAGTTAAAACACGACTGAACAGCTTCACACAGCTTCACAAAGCTTCAAGCAGCTTCAAGCAGCTTCAAGCAGCTTCAAGCAGCTTCACGCAGCTTCACGCAGCTTCACCCAGCTTCACAAAGCTTCACGCAGCTTCAGGCAGCTTCACGCAGCTTCACCCAGCTTCACAAAGCTTCAAGCAGCTTCACGCAGCTTCAGGCAGCTTCAAGCAGCTTCAAGCAGCTTCACTCAGCTTCAAGCAGCTTCAAGCAGCTTCAAGCAGCTTCACGCAGCTTCACGCAGCTTCAGGCAGCTTCAAGCAGCTTCACGCAGCTTCACCCAGCTTCACGCAGCTTCACCCAGCTTCACAAAGCTTCACGCAGCTTCACGCAGCTTCACGCAGCTTCAAGCAGCTTCAAGCAGCTTCACGCAGCTTCACAAAGCTTCACAAAGCTTCACGCAGCTTCAAGCAGCTTCAAGCAGCTTCAAGCAGCTTCACGCAGCTTCAAGCAGCTTCACGCAGCTTCACGCAGCTTCACGCAGCTTCACCCAGCTTCACACAGCTTCACTCAGCTTCAAGCAGCTTCAAGCAGCTTCACGCAGCTTCACGCAGCTTCACGCAGCTTCACGCAGCTTCAAGCAGCTTCAAGCAGCTTCAAGCAGCTTCACGCAGCTTCACGCAGCTTCACGCAGCTTCACGCAGCTTCACGCAGCTTCAAGCAGCTTCAAGCAGCTTCACACAGCTTCACTCAGCTTCAAGCAGCTTCACGCAGCTTCACGCAGCTTCACGCAGCTTCACGCAGCTTCACGCAGCTTCAAGCAGCTTCACGCAGCTTCACGCAGCTTCACGCAGCTTCACGCAGCTTCACGCAGCTTCACCCAGCTTCACGCAGCTTCAAGCAGCTTCACGCAGCTTCACCCAGCTTCACCCAGCTTCACGCAGCTTCACGCAGCTTCACGCAGCTTCACGCAGCTTCACCCAGCTTCACGCAGCTTCAAGCAGCTTCACCCAGCTTCACGCAGCTTCACGCAGCTTCACGCAGCTTCAAGCAGCTTCAAGCAGCTTCACGCAGCTTCAGGCAGCTTCAAGCAGCTTCACGCAGCTTCACGCAGCTTCACCCAGCTTCAGGCAGCTTCAAGCAGCTTCAAGCAGCTTCACGCAGCTTCACGCAGCTTCACGCAGCTTCAAGCAGCTTCACGCAGCTTCAGGCAGCTTCAAGCAGCTTCACGCAGCTTCACCCAGCTTCACAAAGCTTCACGCAGCTTCACGCAGCTTCAAGCAGCTTCAAGCAGCTTCACGCAGCTTCACAAAGCTTCACGCAGCTTCACGCAGCTTCACGCAGCTTCAAGCAGCTTCAAGCAGCTTCACGCAGCTTCAAGCAGCTTCAAGCAGCTTCACGCAGCTTCAAGCAGCTTCACCCAGCTTCAAGCAGCTTCAAGCAGCTTCAAGCAGCTTCAAGCAGCTTCAAGCAGCTTCACGCAGCTTCACGCAGCTTCACCCAGCTTCACTCAGCTTCAAGCAGCTTCAAGCAGCTTCAAGCAGCTTCAAGCAGCTTCACGCAGCTTCACGCAGCTTCACGCAGCTTCACGCAGCTTCAAGCAGCTTCAAGCAGCTTCACTCAGCTTCAAGCAGCTTCAAGCAGCTTCACCCAGCTTCACGCAGCTTCACGCAGCTTCACGTCAGTATTTATTTATTTAGAGCATGGATCCGATTCCCTCACATCAGTGGGTCCTCTCCTCCTCTGGGAGTTAGGGAAGTGAATGGTTTCTCTTTCTGTGATCTCCAGGTCGCTCTGAGCTCTGGGCGCCTGAGGGCTCAGACACCACCGCCTTATAAATAGAACCCTGGTCTGTACTGGTTTGAACTGGTCTGAATTGGTCTGAACCAGCACAGATCAGTCTGAACTGGTCTAAACTGGTCTAATGTGTCTGTACTGGTCTGAACCCGTCTGTACTAACCTCTGACACTGATGCTGAAAACTTTGACCTGGTATCCAAGGTTGTTGGTCACGTTGACCTGGTACAATCCAGAGTCTCTGGCCGTGACGTTGACCAATAGGAAGGTGCCGTTGAGGGAAAATAGCTCCACCCCATTGGTCAGTTTCCTCAGAGTCATGGCCGATGGAGGGAAGCTGATAGTTCGACAGGAGACGGTGACGTCTTGTCCCTCGTGAACGACGGTGGACGGCAGGACGAGGACGGTTGTGTTTCTGGGAGAAACTGAATCACCAGAGATCAGAGGACGTCATGTGATTAGACACTGTATGTATCATATATTCATACTGAGCCCTTATTGGCTGCTGACAAGTCGTGATGTCATAAATGTGCCAGGAGTTGGTGACGCCTGCTGAGATAAACATGTTGACCTTCTATTTGACCTTTGACATTCATATCAACGCCTTACAGTCTTAATATTTGAACGGTTCAGATCGATAGACACAACTCAGAGCAAAGACTGACCTTTGACCCTGACAGAGCTGGACACCAGCTGTGCTCCGTACTGATTGGACGCTTCACACTGGTAGTAGGCGGAGTCTTCCAGCAAGGCAGAAGACAGGCTGAGCGAGGACGAGGGGGCAGCATCAATTCTCTGAAGCTCCGCCCCATCTCTCCTCAGCACCAGCGTGCTGGGCGGAGCTCCGTCGGAGCTGCAGGTGATGTTGACCTGTTGACCCTCCACCACGTCCTCCCCGGGACTCACAGAGATGGAGGTTCTCCTCGGAGCGTCTGAAACACCAACAGACCAGAACTTAACAGAACTTCAACCTCAATCTGGGTTTAACAAAACCTGATCTGATCCATTTGAACCATCAACATCAAACTAAATGATCCTCTATGTTGAGTTAAAGGTTCCATAAGGTGGAATCTCCTACAGGTTCTACAGGTTCTACAGGTTCTACAGGTTCTAGAGGTTCTAGAGGTTCTAGAGGGCACCTCCAGCTGGACCAGGGGAGTAATCAGTGCAGATGAGGGCTGTTAGCTGATTAGTATTAACCGACTGAAGAGGATTTCCATAATAACGTGAAGTAGTGGGTGCTGGTTGTGTGGCTGTGTGTGAGACCCCAGTCTACATGTTTGACAGTCTGAAGGTTCTGCAGGGCTACAGATTCTCCTGTTCTATATATTCCACAGGCAGGTCCTAAAGGTTCTCCAAGTTCTTTTTACAGGTTCTTCAGCTTCAACCCTTTCTTCAGGCTCTGCAGGTCTGACCGGTTTTACAGTTCTACTGGTCTACTTACAGGTTCTGATATCTATAGATTCTACAGGTCCTGCAGGTTTAAAGGTCTTGTTTCCTCAGACTCACAGTGGACTTGCAGACGGACACTCGTCCTCCTGGACCGCCACAGGTCACTGTCTTCAGTCAGCAGCTCGGCTCTGCAGGTCACCAGCTGCTGCTCCGCCTCCACCAGGTGATGAAGAACAGAGGAGACGTTCTGTAAAGAACCGTGGAACCTAAAGGACTCTGACATCAGAGCAGTTTTCCCCAACAGCCAGTGGATCCTCAGCCGATTGGTTGAAAACACATTAATGACATCACAGCGAAGGACGACCTGCTGACCCAACAGGACGGGACCAGGATTGATCAGAACCGGATCAGATGGAAACGCTGCAGAGGATGAAACAGATGTTCAAGAGCTACAAATCTAACTCAGTTAGTAACTAGAGTTAGTGTCAGTGACACTGAGTTAGTGTCAGTGACTCTGAGTAAGTGTCAGTTACTCTGAGTTAGTGTCAGTTACTCTGAGTAAGTGTCAGTGACTCTGAGTTAGTGTCAGTGACTCTGAGTAAGTGTCAGTGACTCTGAGTTAGTGTCAGTTACTCTGAGTTAGTGTCAGTGACTCTGAGTTAGTGTTACTTACACTGAGTTAGTGTCAGTGACACTGAGTTAGTGTCAGTTACTCTGAGTAAGTGTCAGTGACTCTGAGTTAGTGTTACTTACACTGAGTTAGTGTCAGTGACACTGAGTTAGTGTCAGTGACTCTGAGTAAGTGTCAATTACTCTGAGTTATTGTCAGTGACACTGAGTTAGTGTCAGTGACTCTGAGTTAGTGTCAGTGACAACTGAGTTAGTGTCAGTTACTCTGAGTTAGTGTCAGTGACACTGAGTTAGTGTCAGTTACTCTGAGTTAGTTTCAGTTACTCTGAGTTAGTGTCAGTGACACTGAGTTAGTGTCAGTTACTCTGAGTAAGTGTCAGTGACTCTGAGTTAGTGTCAGTGACTCTGAGTTAGTGTCAGTGACACTGAGTTAGTGTCAGTTACTCTGAGTTAGTGTCAGTTACACTGAGTAAGTGTCAGTTACTCTGAGTTAGTGTCAGTGGCTCTGAGTTAGTGTCAGTTACACTGAGTAAGTGTCAGTTACTCTGAGTTATTGTCAGTGACTCTGAGTTAGTGTCAGTTACACTGAGTAAGTGTCAGTTACTCTGAGTTAGTGTCAGTGGCTCTGAGTTAGTGTCAGTTACACTGAGTAAGTGTCAGTTACTCTGAGTTAGTGTCAGTGGCTCTGAGTTAGTGTCAGTTACTCTGAGTAAGTGTCAGTGACTCTGAGTTAGTGTCAGTGACTCTGAGTAAGTGTCAGTGACTCTGAGTAAGTGTCAGTTACTCTGAGTAAGTGTCAGTTACTCTGAGTTAGTGTCAGTGGCTCTGAGTTAGTGTCAGTTACACTGAGTAAGTGTCAGTTACTCTGAGTATGCAGTTATTTATAACGCGTTAATGAATGAAGTTGGCTCAAGACCCCCTACAGGAGGACCGGGGTTAAACTGTAACCAGATGAACATCAGCAGGTTCATAACTGATCAGATCAATAATAACTACATGGGTTAGGTCATAGATTAGTTTATGGACTAAAGAAGTTTGTGTGTTACTGTCAGGAACTTATGATTCAACACTGACTCCTTCTGTTTCTGTCTCTGAGCTGTGGGAGGATCCAGTGTTTTAAGGGCTCAATGTGTGTGTGTGTGTGTGTGTGGGAGGAAACATTCTGTCCTACTTAGAACTAAACAGAACTAGACTCTGACCTTTGACCTCTGACGACTGTCAAATAAAATCTCATGTCGTTTCTCACACGTCTGAATAAACTCAACAATTCACGGTTAAGACACAAATATACAACATTGTCTATATTCAAACACACACAAACATACACATCTACACATACATCTATATAATAACAAATCACAAGCCCCTGGGCTCAGGTGGGTCAGACTCACAGTAGAGGTGGACCTGGATGGTTCTGGTCCTGATGACGGTGTCACACTCGGCCTCACAGCTGTAGCCTCCCTGATCCTGGAGGTCAAGGTCCTGCAGGTGAAGCGGGGACAGACCGTCCTGCTGCTGAGTCCTCTGGAGGACGCTACGGTCCTGCTCTGCCCTCTTCCAGGTGAGGGTTGGGGGGTGGAGACACCCGGACGCTCTGCAGGTGACGAGCAGATGTGAACCTCGCTCTGCAGCCTCCACCTGATGACTCACCTCCACCTGCAGAGGGTGAGCTGAAGAGCCAGAGAACGTCACCTTTAAAACGTTCAGACATTAAATAAAAGAGGGAGACTTTTATTTTGCTACTTCCTGTTTCTTTCTCTGACCTTTGACCCTGACGGAGCTGGACACCTGCTGTGCTCCGTACTGATTGGACGCTTCACACTTGTAGTGGGCGGAGTCTCGCATTAAGGCTGTAGAGAGGCTGAAGTAGAGCGATGAAGATGAGGCGGGGTCAGTCCTCTGAAGCTCCGCCCAATTCCTCGTCAAAACCAGCGTGGTGGGCGGAGATCCGTCCGATCGGCAGGTAATGTTGACCTGTTGACCCTCCACCACGTCCTCACCGGGACTCACGGATATGGAGGTGTTGGTGGGTGGAGCTAGGGGGACGGACACAGGTGTTAAAGTGGGTGACACGTGGGGGTGGGGCAACAAACCCCCATAATTAAGAGAGCGCACTCTGACCATGAACAGTGACGTCCACCGCGGCGCTCTGGCTTCCCTCACTGTTTCGGGCGTCACACTCGTAGCGTCCAGCATCGAACAGACTCACCGCCTTAACGACCAGCTGATGGCCACGCCCCCGCAAAAGGGACCGACCGTCTGTCGTCCTGAAGCTCCAGGTGATTTCCGGCTCGGGGTTTCCCACCGCTGAACAACTGACAGTGAGCGGAGAGTTGACCATGACCAACAACGAGTCCGAGATCGACGTCACGACAGGAGCATCTGCAGAGGATCAGAGGTCAGAACCTCTGGATCTAGTCTGATCCAGATTCTCAAAATCTGAACCAGATCCCTGAGAACTGAACACCAGTTCCAAATCTACGCTGAGCAAGACAAAGGACTCCGACTCAGGACTCACGGAGCAGGTTGAGGCAGATCGTGGTCTCTCTGATCCGGATCTTAGGTGGCAGCTTCAGAAGGTTCAGCGTGGCCCTGCAGCTGATGTTGGCCCCTGAGTCCTGGTCCTGAGGAGTGAACCTGTACTCGGAGGAGACCGAGCTGGACCCGGGCTCTCCGACCACACTCTGCACAACTCTGTCCCTGTTAAACCAGGTGAGGTTGAGCAGCTCTGAGGGGTAAAGGTCAGACACCTGACAGGTCAGGGTGGACTCCACCCCCAGTCTCAAGTGGTCCTGGCCTCGGATCAGAGGAGCTGATGGGGGGGCTGGAGTCCACACAGAGACAGAAACACACTTCACTTTACACACCTGTTCCTTGTGTGTTACATCACATGTCATTTAGCTGACGCTTCCAAAGCGACTTACATTTTTAGTACACTCAACATTTTATGAGGGGCCATTTCAGAGGTTCAGTATTTTTGCCAAAGACACTTAGGCATGCAGATGGGAAAGAGTGGGATTCGAACCAGCAACCACCCGCTCTATCCCCTAGGCCACGCTCTCCATGTTGATATATAAAGTGTGTGCGTGTGGGTGTGCAGGAACTCACAGTAAACGTGCACATTGGTTAGGATCTGCTTCCTGTCTCCTCCACAGTCCACTTTGCACAGCAGAGCACCCTCATGCTCCATCATCACAGGGTCAAAGGTCAACACCGAGCAGCTGGTGTTGGTGGTGACCGAGGCGGTCAGAGGTCGATCCCCGGGCAGTGACCAGGAGATGCTCGGCATGGTTGGACAATCCTGAACGGAGCAAACCAGCTGCCAACGCTCCGCCAGTCTGAACAGAGGTTGTCTGGGAAACACATCGACCCGCAGACCCTGAACGCACCACGATGACATCAGCAACGCACCTGATGACACAAATAACCCTAACATCAACAACAGCTGAAAAACAAATAAACAAACTTTCGAAAATGGCTGCAGAGAATAAGGTTTGTAGGAGGAAGTTGCAGAACTGACAAGGCCCGAGGCCTCAGGGGCCACCAAGGCCTCAGGGGCCACCGAGGCCTCAGGGGCCACCGAGGCCTCAGGGGCCACCGAGGCCAGTGGGAGTTATAGGTTTGGTGGAAAGGTGGAGCTGGGTGTCATCCACATGGAAATTGATGTTAAATTAACAGATATGGCTGAAAGGAAGTAAATAGATGATTAACAGTAGAGGCCCCATGACAGAACCCTGGGGAACACCAGTAGTGACTGGAAAGTACTGGGGAAAATAGGAGCCAATAGCTGAAGCAACAATGAACAAAATTATTATTATATCATATTTAGGGCCGAGCACTAACAGTGCAAGGAGCCTAATTGAATTGATCAGATTATTATTACGCTGCTGGGGCTTGAACAGTGTCTAGAACTGAAAGTTCCAGAGACATTTTATTTTTCAATCAAATCAAATCAATGAATCAATCACATTAGTCTCATAATCCCAGTTTGTCTCATAATCCCAGTTTGTCTCACAGATGTTAAAAGGATCAACTTCCTGTTCTTAACTCAACAAGAGTCAAACAGAAACTTAGTGATCAGTGATGAAGCTCTGAGGATCCTCTCCCAGGACACACACATGCTGATGGAACTGAACACAACAACACAACAACACAACAACAGGATTCACTACATGACAAGAACCAGTTTGTAACTTCATGTTTAAAGTGTTTCTACATCATGCCTGATGGAGATGAAGGAGCAGATGACCTGAGGAGCTCCTCTCCGTGATGGTAGAAGATGTGAGGAGACATGTTGTGTATCCAGAAGTCTGGTTGTGATCAGTCAGGATCAGGATCAATGATCCACTATCAGGATCTCAGTCTGTGATCCAGCATCATGGATCATGGGGGGTTGGCGGGTACGTGGCGGCCTCAGCACTATCCCGTCACTCCCCCACTGTCACCAGGTGAGGTGCCGCTCATACTTGCTTGCAAGTCAACTTATACATATTATTGTATTGTAATATTAAATATGATTCTATATGTAAAATGAATTAGAAACGAAGGGGTTTGTGATGCAACAGAAACACTGAGACCAAAGATCCTCTGAGTTAAAAACATCACTGATCCATTGGTATAATTAATGTTATTAATATTAAGCAGAAGAGGAAGATTGAATTACACCTTCATGTTTCCACAGAGGAAGATAAATATGAAATCCCTCTTACCTGAGAGGAGGTGAAAGAAGCTGCACACACATGACACACACATGATGCAGACGTGAAGCAGAGAAGTGACTGAAGGACAGATCAGTGTCTCCTTCCGTTGTTCTGAGACTGAATCAAAGACACAAGCCCCTGAATCTCACCCCTCGCTCACTCTCTCTCTCTTTGTCTGTGCTGTCTGTGCTGACTGTACGGACCACGGTGCCCTCTGCAGGACAGACAGGGACACACCGCACTCACACCAGAGCTCTGAACGAAGGATCAGTGATCAGGTCAACTTGCTCGTTCACTAGTTATCGTGGTAAATCACCATGGTAACATACGCTGAGCAGCTGACCTGCTCCAGTTGAAATTGGCAATAAGAGATCAAACAGTCTGAAGCTCCGCCCACCGACCAATCACCTCCTCTGAACCATGACATCATGTTCTTAGAGGATCCATGGAGCTGGTGTGGATTGAGTCTCTGAGGAGGACCAGGGTCTTCAGAGACCCCCAAGATCCTCTGAGCTCCTCTACCTGTAAATGACACATGTGATGGTTCAGGACGACACATGTCAACGTGCACACGTCAACGTGCACACATCAGTCTCCAACTGGAAGTGTCCACATACGTCTGTCCTGTTTCTCCCTGTGATCTGTGAGTGTCTGATACTGACTGATTGATTGACAGACGTCTGATAACAGTGACCCTGTGACCTTCAGCTGAACTGAGCTTATTGATCACTGTGTGATGACTCACGTTGAGGTCATGTGACCAGACTCACAGGGGCAGTCCAACATGTCCAGGATTCCTTCAGCTGAACTTCAGCTCACAGACAGTCGGGCTCAGTGGTCACATGACGCTGGTTTAAACTCGTTAAGTTAACTCAGGGTTTCCTCATCAAGACGTGAGCGTCTGCCCATAAAGGGGCGGGGTCAACTGCATAGGACCAATCACAGACAGGACAGTTTGACTGACAGCAGAGCTGCGGATCAAACTGTTGAATAATAAAAATCAGAGAAAAAACCTCCAGAATAAAGGAAACAGTTCCAGTTGCTAAATTCAGGATGAACAGCTGGTAAAACATCTGCGATAGTTTTTATTGTTGTTCGAGCAGATCTGAATATGATCTCACGTCATCTACATGTATTCTGATTGTGTCTGACTGTTTTTAATCTTTCAGGTGAAAGTATTCCCTCTGAGGAGAATCTAGATCTTTCAGAAGCTCATCAGAGCTCAGAGGATCTCGTGGGTCTCTGAAGACCCTGGTCCTCCTCAGAGACTCCAACTACGCCAGCTCCACAGATCATCTAAGAACATGATGTCATGGTTCAGAGGAAGTGATTGGTCAGTGGGCGGAGCTTCAGACTGTCTGAACTCTTATCTCCAACTTCACCTGGAGCAGGTCAGCTGCTCAGGTTAAGTTACCATGATGATTTACCACGATAACTAGTGAACGAGCTTCATGGAACTGAAACTCCTGAACTAAACCTGCAGTGAACCTGATGACCCGATCATCCTGCTGCGTGGTTCTGGGCTCGAACTCTGACAGTCGACACAAACAGAATCAGAAGAAACAGATTTTATTTATGCATCTTCTCAGAAATAAAGTGAATTAAGAAAAAAGGCTACACATGTATTTTGTAACTCATCCCTTCCATGTTTAAATAAAGTTTGAAATTTTTTTTTGTAAAGAAGCAGAGTGAAGCAGTACTTCAAAATAAAAGCCCTGTGCAAACTACATATAAAGGCACTTTGTTTTTAATGCAGTGAATCGTTCACTTCTCTTAGATTTATTGTTGTTAATAATGATAGTGATAATTATCATCATTATCATGTGACTGGGGAGAATTAACCAGTGATGAGCGTCGTTGTGTTTTTTTGCTGTTTTAACATCAAACATTTCATTGTTCTTACTCCTTAGGGCTTTTATTATGAAAGTGTAAGAGGTAGAGTCTTGGACATTAGAAATATTCTCTGATCAATTGAACAGCTGATCTCCCGACAGCCAATCAGCTGACAAGCATTTAGCGTCTATCCAGAAACGAAGTTCTTCCTGAGCTAACATCTGATAAACATGTTGGACCTCGTCTCAGATTTCATCATTCTCTGAGGACACGTGTCCCAATGCAAAACACACACACAATACACCAACACATGGACAACACACGTCAACACGGACATGTCAACATACACAAAAACAGGCGGCCTGCACACTAGGGCTGCACAATAGTAGGAGAACATGCGATAACGTTGTTGAATACTGAATGACTATAAGACTTGTGATAATAAACAAATGTCTTTCTGCTCTGGCTTCGCTGCTGAAGACCCAATACAGAGAGAAAATAAGTGAACAACATTATTTCATTTCTAACAACCCAGGGCCCATCTGGATATTTATTGTTTAATTAATTTAATCTATTTACTATCTATTGCAGCTGGGCTCCTCTAATTGGCCAAATTTATTCACATGTACAGCGTGAATACGTTTTTGCAATATGTATATCGCATGTCGATATCGTTGCAGTACATTTTTTATGTATCATGAAGCCCTAATGAGCACGTCACCATACACACCAACACGCTCACCACACACGTGTTGACATCACACGGTGTTAACACACGTTCCACTGGTCAGTGAACACAACATTGCTGGTTTATAAAAACACATTAATGCCCTGAGTTTGTTGCTAAGGTTCCGTTTTCGGTTTCTTCTTCTTCCTTCTTTAATGTTCCGATCGATAATAAAAAGATTGGATCCTTCACACTGACTCACAAACACAAAGTTAATACTGTAACCATGACCACAGAGCGGGTGTCGTCAGCTGATCCTTCAGTTCCTCCAAACTCTAAATGATCTTTGTTAAAATAAAAATGGGTTTATATAAAATCTGTCTCTGTATCGACACGAGTCGATGACATCATCTCATTTACATTCAGTGTCGACAGAGCAGCTCTTCGTTGTCTTCAGTCGCTGCGTCCGTCGCTACCTTCTCAGGGTCTCAGGGGGATTGTGGGTAATGTGTCCCATGTGTCCTCAGCTCAGATCTGTAGTTTTAGTACTGGATGAAGTCAGACTGAAGAGACTGTAACAGAGAAGAAACCCAGTCAGTGAAGGTTGATGCTAACAACAGCATAACTACATGCTAAGGACCTGCTAAACAAACGTCATGATTGACAGCCGAGACTGACTCAGGATCAGTCGAGGGCTCAGTCACTGATCCTCTTCATATTTGCTCGCCAACTGACTTCTTTCCTTCGCCTCATGAGACGCTCTGATTCGTCACAGTGGGGTTGAGATAAATGAGGGGGCGGAGCTTGTATTAATAAATGGTGTGGTTCCTTTAACTCAGCAGCAGCTTCATGTTAGTGTGAGAGGAGAAACACCGACAGACCTGGGTTCACCTGAAGAACCCGTGAGGCCACCAGGTCATGTGACCTCTGTTATTGAGTTTAATTCTAAAGAGTCAAAGAGCAGAAAATTACAGGTCAGAGAAACACACTGGAAAACGAATAACTTATGGATCGAACTATGTGAGACACCAGGTGGAACTACAGGTGAGACCAAAGATGAAACTACAGGTGAGACACCAGGTGAAACTACAGGTGAGTTGTGACAGCAGAAGAGTGAGAGCCAACCAAGAGAGAGGGGCGGGGCTAAGCTGCTGCCGTGTCAGAGGACTTACAGGTATGGAGCGGCTCAGGTAGCGTCCTGGGGGGCCCTTCATAGCACTGTAGGCCCCAGGGCCTCGGACAAAGCTCTTTCCTGCAGGGGGCACTGTGGAGCTGAACGGACGACTGTTGTTGTTGTTGACTTCGTGCTGCAAACCACGAGGGCCGTTACCATAGCGACAAAGAGAAGACGGGACCAGGGAGGAGGAGGAGGGGCTTAGGGGCACAGAGGAGGAGGAGGGAGGAGGTGAAGAATAATGATTTGTTGTTTCCTCCTCCACATAAAGGTCAGTCAGAGAGCTGGCCAATCGAGAGCCAAGGGCTGAGCTGATGGGGAGGAGCATAATATCAACATGTTATAAACAAAACAATCAGAGGAGGAGTCACAGACACAGGTGATGAAGAGGAGGAGTGACATGTGATGAAGAGGAGGACACGCAGATGGTGATGAAGAGGAGGAGATACAGGTGATGATAAGTAGTGACAGGTGATGAAGAAGAGGAGTCACATGTGATGAAGAGGAGGACACACAGTTGATGATGAGGAGGAGGAGTCACAGGGGATGAAGAGGCAGTGGGGCTCACAAACAAGCCCCCTGCATCACACTGACTCTGCTGACCCCCCCCTCGCACATAATTCATAACTCTATATTATTGTCATTATCACCAATCTCTGCACCTTAGAACCGTAACTCTCTTACTGTATATATTGTTGTTCGATATTGTTGTTGTTTTTTATATTGTTGTTTGTACAGTGCACCAACCACACCAAGGCAATTTCCTGTTTGTGCAAATATACATGGAAAATAAAATAATTCTGATTCTGACACACAGGTGATGAAGAGGAGGACACAGGTGATGAAGAGGACACCATGGTGATGAAGAGGAGACAAAGGTGATGAAGAGGACACCCAGGTGATGAAGAGGAGGAGACACAGGTGATGAAGAGGAGACACAGGTGATGAAGAGGAGGAGTCACAGGTGATGAAGAGGAGGATTCACAGGTGAGGAAGAGAAGGGGTCAAAGGTGAGGAAGAGGAGGGGTCAAAGGTGATGAAGAGGAGGACACACAGGTGATGAAGAGGAGGGGTCAAAGGTGATGAAGAGGAGGACACACAGGTGATGAAGAGGAGGACACACAGGTGATGAAGAGGAGGATTCACAGGTGAGGAAGAGGAGGGGTCAAAGGTGATGAAGAGGAGGATTCACAGATGAGGAAGAGGAGGGGTCAAAGGTGATGAAGAGGAGGACACCCAGGTGATGAAGAGGACACCCAGGTGATGAAGAGGAGGAGACACAGGTGATGAAGAGGAGACACAGGTGATGAAGAGGACACCCAGGTGATGAAGAGGAGACAAAGGTGATGAAGAGGAGGAGACACAGGTGATGAAGAGGAGACACAGGTGATGAAGAGGAGGAGTCACAGGTGATGAAGAGGAGGATTCACAGGTGAGGAAGAGAAGGGGTCAAAGGTGAGGAAGAGGAGGGGTCAAAGGTGATGAAGAGGAGGACACACAGGTGATGAAGAGGAGGACACCCAGGTGATGAAGAGGAGGATTCACAGGTGAGGAAGAGGAGGGGTCAAAGGTGATGAAGAGGAGGATTCAGAGATGAGGAAGAGGAGGGGTCAAAGGTGATGAAGAGGAGGATTCACAGGTGAGGAAGAGGAGGGGTCACAGGTGATGAAGAGGAGGAGACGCAGGCACTGACCTCCTAATATTGGAGGCCATTGATGACGGACTCCTCCCGATCCTCTTGGCTGCAGCTGAAGACGAGGATGATGGGAACCTGAAGGACTTCAGGGGGGAGGGGGGGGGGGCTCCCATCGATAACCTGAACACACACACACACTGTCATGATGTGTTGTGGGAGGAGTCAAGGACTCAGACTTGTCACGGTGTCGTGTTGCGGACTGCTGAGGTCACATGACGTAACAGGAAGTGGACCGTACCTGAGCGGCTGAGACGCTGACCTGCTGTGAATCTTCATGTCGTCCGTCCTGAAACAAACACGAGTGAACATGTGACCACGTCCTCGCACACGTCCACCAGCGTTATGACCACACAACAACCAACCCCCCACCCCTCCTACCTCAGAGGGCCGGTTGTGGAGGGGCGGGGGGGGCGTCGACTCTTTAATGCTCTTAGTTTGTCTCCCTGAGTCAGAGCGAGCCCACCGTCTGTTAGCTCCCCCTGGTGGATAAAACAAATGCACCATGAGTGTGTGTGTGTGTGTTTGTTTGTGTGCGTGTGTGCAATCGTCTATCTAAAGTCACAAGGCCAGTTTTGGTTTAATACGATCATTGGACTCATTCACTATCACGTAAGGAAGTAAAAATGGTTTGACATCAAAGTTGATGTCAGATACAGACAAGAATAAAATAAGGAAGCAAAATGTAAAATCAGTGTTTTAACTTCATGTTCCAGAAGAAGCGACCTCAGCAGGTTTGAATAGAGGTGATGAAGAACAGACTTGTGTTAGGGTTGAGGTTACATGTGTGCATGTGTGTGTCTGTGACCTTGTGTAGAAGGTCAGAGGTCGTTGATCTGCTTGTGTTGCTGTTTTGGGCGGAGTTTAAGTTGAGGTCGTCCATGCTGGTGATGAGGTGAGACCCCCCCCTCTCCTCGAGCTTGATCTTCTGGGCGCGTTCACTGTCGCCGAGCAACCACAGCGCCGCCTGCTTGCTGTGAACACACAAACACACAAACACACACGTCGTGTCTGGTTCTGGATCTGGTTCTGGATCTGGATCTGGTTCTGGTTCTGGATGTGGATCTGGATGTGGTTCTTTCCCTCAGTAACTACAAACAACATCCAGTGACTCACTCTTCCAGGAAGTTCTGCTGAGGTCCAATCACAGAGCCCGGTCTGCAGATCCGGATCCAGGCTATGGCCTCGCCCGCCGTGAAGCGATAATGTTTCATCAGGTAACAGCCAATCAGAGTGCCTGTCCTGCCCAGACCAGCTGACAGAGAGAGGGACGTTCAGTCAGATCACGTTCACATTGTCAACAGACTGAGACACTGAGACACTCTCTGATTAGTTCTTGTCCACATCCTCTTTTGTCTTAGTTTCTCTGATTCAGGGAGTAGAGAGAGAAGGACGAGAGGAGAGAGACGGACGAGAGGAGAGAGACGGACGAGACGAGAGAGACGGACGAGAGGAGAGAGACGGACGAGAGGAGAGAGACGGACGAGAGGAGAGAGAGACGGACAAGAGAGACGGACAAGAGGAGAGAGACGGACGAGAGGAGAGAGAGACGGACAAGAGAGACGGACAAGAGGAGAGAGACGGACGAGAGGAGAGAGAGACGGACAAGAGAGACGGACGAGACGAGAGAGACGGACGAGAGGAGAGAGACGGACAAGAGAGACGGACGAGAGGAGAGAGACGGACGAGAGGAGAGAGACGGACGAGAGGAGAGAGACGGACGAGACGAGAGAGACGGACGAGAGGAGAGAGACGGACGAGAGGAGAGAGACGGAAGAGAGGAGAGAGAGACGGACAAGAGAGACGGACGAGAGGAGAGAGACGGACGAGAGGAGAGAGACGGACGAGACGAGAGAGACGGACGAGAGGAGAGAGACGGACGAGAGGAGAGAGACGGACGAGAGGAGAGAGACGGACGAGAGAGACGGACATCATCAGAAACATGGGTCACTTCCGGAGACAGACGTCCTCACCTTTGCAGTGGACGGCCACAGCTCCGTCTGTGCTCTCACAGATGTGCAGGAAGCGGCGTGTGATGGTGTCGCTCGGCGTGCTGCCGTCCATGAAGAAGAGGTCGTGGTGGTCGAAGCCGGCGTTGGTGAAACGCTTGGAGTCGTAGATCTTCTTGTTGAGACGGACGATGGTGGAGACGTTGTGTTTCCTGAAGTAGGGGAAGTACGCCTCCGGGGCGTGGAGAGGGTAACCTGCAGGGGGCGGAGCCGGCACAAGTGTCTCAGTGGAGTTTATAGTGGGGGGTTAGTAGTTAATGATTTAATTCACATTTCCTGCTCCTGTGTTTGTATGTGCATTAACAATAATATACAATAACACAATTATATGCGTTACATATATATAAATATGTGTGTGTTCATTGTCTGAATGGAACATTCTCTGATGGTGGATCACAGACTGATCCTGGACCATGGATCCTGATGGTGTCAGCTGATCGAGGACTACGATCACAACCAGACTTCTTGATACACAACATGTGTCCTCACATCTTCTACCATCAGGACCTCCTCAGCTCCTCCATCTCCATCACACAAGACGTGTAAACTGCTTCTTCTCATGTAGTGAATGCTGTTGAGTCTGAGCTTTATTCACTGATCACTAAGTTTCTATTTGATTCTTGTTAACGTCTATGAGACAAACTGGGAATATAAGATAAATACAAATCAAATTGATTGAAAGCTTGAAGTCACTTCCTGGGAACTTACCGTTCTCCACTTTGGTTTTCGGGTGAGGTCCGCTGAACGCCACAAACTTCCCCGGGACGATCCAGTTCAGGTCTCCGTTCTCCACCCGCTACAGACCAGGAAAGACGAGGACACACACGTTTCTTCATGGTTCTCTTCCTTGTGGTGTGTGTCGTGTGACTGACGTCTGGAGAATGAGTGACCTTCAACCTTACTCTTCTTCTATCTGAAGCGAGAGACTCACCTCGTAATGTTCATACTCGTCCACATCAAACGTCTCGAAGTCAAAGAAGCCGTGCTGCAGAGCCTGAAACACAACCAGAACCGTAAGTGTGTGTTTGTTTTTACACATCATCATTGTGGGCTTGTCCAGTCGCCAATTGGCTGATTCAGCCAATCAGAGTGAAGAACTGACCTTCCTGATGCCCTGAAGACAGTCGAGTAGAGTGAGACTGTAGCTGCAGTTTCCAATGGACGCATCTCTGCAGAGACAAAAGACACAGAGTCCTCCTCAGTGACTCGTCGTCCACAGACAGTCAGCTGACCATCTGTTTACTTCACTTTATTTCAGTGTTAACTATTTAATCACTACACAATAACAAGCTGCTGACACACACACACACTCTCTGAATGACTAATGAGACACGTGGGACATTCAATGTCAGAAGGAGGACTGAGTTTCAGGAGGTTCCTGAGCGTCCCCTGCTGGCCACTCAGTGACAGGGTTAAAGGTCACAGGTAGAACAGGAAGTGGACACTGACCTGAAGGGCAGGTAGGAGGCGTTCGATCCCGAGACCAGAGCTCGGTACGCTTCTTCTGGAGTTTTCTTCAGGTAAATCATCTGAGACACAAAGAAGACCAGTCATGTGATACATCATGTGACCAGGAGACTAAATCAATAGAGTTTTTTATCTCAGCTTGTTCAATGTTTAGTCAACAGGAAGAGGAAGTGATGCACTCACAGCGTATCCTCCAATCAGAACAGCAGCGTTCGATCTCTTCCTCTGGTTGAAGCTGGTGTAGTGAACGATTCGTTTCCTGGTCAGAGTGAAGGACTGAGGAAGAGGAGCACATCTTCATCAGGTTTCTGTTCGTCTACACGTCTCTGTGTCACGTGACAGGTCATGTGACAAGGTCAGCGTATGAAGCGTCACCTGTCTCCTCATTGGTGATCATGTTATTGACCTGCAGGTTCTGATCACATGACTGAAATCAAATCGATGACGAGCTGCAGGTGAACAGACCATGACCTCCGACCTCTGTATATAATCTCCCATGCTGAAAATTTGCCTGACAAGTTGTGAGCAGACAAGTTTCATTGGATCTGGACCTAAACGCGTTCTGGATCAGAACCAGGACATGTTCCGGGTTCCCTGCGGTGTCGGGGGGGTTCAGGTACGACTTCCTGATATGTCCGGTCTGCTTGTTGTCATGACGCTCAACAACAGTCAACCAGAGGAATGTCGTTACCATCGCAACAAAAAGACAACACAAAACACACAATCTGAAAAAGCTGCAAAGTCGATACACACACATACACACAAAACAAAATACATGCATGATCTTTATACGCTGGTCTACTAGAGAAACAAATGAATGAGTAATGAGCTGTGTCAGCTGATCGGGTGTGGTCGTCTTATTGGTCGTTTGAGTGAACACGTTACTGGTGAAACTTTAATGGAGTCATGTATGTCCCTCAGAATGTGATGTTGTGTAACAAGTGTCCTGTTGCATTCTGGACATTCCTGCAGTGGGAGGGGTGAAACTCACCTTCAGCTTCTTGTTGAGTTTGCAGCAGAATCTGAACAACATGGACAAGTTGAGAGGCCCGAAGTCTGCATAGAAACTGAGAGACACACAAAGACACACACAGTCAGAAGGTTCACACAGACACACACTCAGTGTTCATACATCACACACGCACTCACTTCTCGTAGACGAACTCCTCGTCGGTGCAGAAGTAGTGTGTGTTGGCCGTGCTCTTGGGTTTACTGCGTAGCGTGGCGAAGTACAGACGCTCTGAGGAGACACACAACACATCATTTAGCTTTCATCCAAGTGACTCACAAAAAGTGCATCAGGGAACAAAACCAGAACAACCAGAGTCACCTGAGTCCATTAGTGACGTTCAGATCACTGACATGTTTAGTTTCATACTTGAATCTTATTTTAATTCTTTATTTGACTGTATATTGAGAATTTCCTTTCAGCTTCTCTTTTCTTCTGATCAGAACATTGATCAGCTGATCAATGCTCTGATCAGCTGATCAATGTTCTGATCAGCTGGTCAGTCGTTTCTATAGTTTGAGTGACCTCTGAGTCTTTGAGTCTTTGAGTCTTACCTCTGATGAGCTCTGCCGCCCCCTGCAGCTCGGGGTCCTCACTCATCCTTAACAGGTCTCACTTCCTCAAACTTTACGCACTGCTAACACGTTAGCCGCTAACATCTAGCAGCTGCAGCCGAACTGTTTGAGAAGTGAAGAAACGTCTGCTCTGTTTCCCATCAGGCAGTGCGGCTGCTTTTCACTCACTCACAAACTTTTGTTTCCGTTTCCTTTGTTTCTTCTTCGCGTTTTAACCGATAAATCTCCCGGTTAGCCGGTTAGCCGGTTAGCATGTTAGCTGTTAGCATCGCGGCGGCTCGAGTCTCAGACTGTGATTGATCCTCAAGACACGCATTACCATAGTAACGCTCCCTTGGCAATCGCAGCCAATCAGCGAGCAGGACACCCGTGCTGCCTTCACGGTCAGCTGGGAAACAAGAGACTCATTCACGTTTCCAACAGGTTTCCTCTGCACGGCCGAGAATCGAACTCTGATCATTAGAGACTCTCAGCAGACGTCAGGTCAGCGACCTCAGTCAAATGCAGGGGGCGACACCGAGTCAAACTGAAACTGCTCAAGCTCAATGTAAACAAGAGTCATGTCCGCAGCAAGGACTCCAGGCTTCAAAGGTCAGAGGTCACTAAAGTTCATAGGTCAGAGACATGTGATGACCTGTGAGGCAATATGGCTCTGGAGTAAGATGGATGAATCTCAGCAGATCATCACTGAGACTCGGGACCCAGACCAGGCTGTGGAGCAGGACTGTGCATTACCACTAACAACCAGTGCTGTTGTGATGGAACCAGTACCGACACACTGTGCACCAGATGTGGAGTACTTTACAGTGAGATGCCGGCCCTTGTATCTGCCGCAGGAGTTTACGGTCTTATTGCTATGGCTGTATTCCACCTAGTGCCAACCCCAGCTGGCCCTGGACGCCCTGCTAACCACCAACCGCTAAATCACCGACTGATTACCTAGCAGGCATTTTTATAACAGCTGGAGACTTTAATCAAGCACTCATTAAATCTGTCCTCTCTAATTTGACCAACATGTGGCATGTCCCCTGAGAGGTCTAAATGCTATGGACCATGTCTACAGCAACGATAAGGAATGATACAGGGTCTCCAACCCTGGACCAGCACCAGTTCACCTATAGAACCAACGGGTCAACGGGTGATGCCATCAACACAACACAGCACTTTCCCACCTGGAACATCATGGGACACGTGTGGATGCTGTTTTTAGATTTGAGCTCAGCATTAAACACAACCATCCCCAGCAGAATGGAGAGCCAGCTGGGCCTGGGTGGGAACTGGGAGGATTTCATACTTAGTCTCTGTCTGACTGAACTCTTAACAATAAACATAGAAGCAGTTTGGGCCAGATATAATGCCTTCTAAACAAATGATTAATAATAACCTTTTCCTTCCTAGTGTGTAATCTTGAAATTAGAAGGTATGTGAGTCACATTTTGTTTTGGTTTACTTTAGAATGTCTGCACAAACACAACGTACAGCTGATATAGCAGGAACTCAATAATATCTTTCCTCCAACAACAACCGTTTGGCCCTCATGGCATCAGCTGTGTCAAGGCCTTGGGAGGGTCTCCTGTTCACTTCCTTATTCCAATGCCAAGAGGATGGACTCGGGTGCGCATGAGGAGGAACCGAGGACTTTTATAAGAGCTTACAGGCGCCAGCTGTTTGAATCGTCTGATGTGTCTCGTGTTCTGATGCGACTCGAGACTTCCCCGGGGCTTCTAGAGTTCTGGGGTAGTGTGTTGGATGCCCATTGTTTTGCTGATCGATACCTGTCATTGCTTTCTAAATAAATACTTGATTGAACAAACAGAGTTCGGCTCATCTTCTCATATTTAGGATAAACGACCACGCAACGACAGAACCAGCACTTATGTCTTAAGGACATTTTAACCAGCAGCTCACAGACGGTCAGGGTAGAGACTTCTTCACCCCTAAGAATCCACACCGGAGCCCCACAGGGGTGCATGCTGGGTCCTCTCCTGTTCTCCCTCTACACACATGGTGGTTGGCTTGGTATCATTGCTCCAGTGAAGCCTCCTCACAAACAGCTGCTGGGGTTTGTTAGCTACACTGAGGGAAACATGAGGAATTAAGACTGCACAACAAATCAACAAAACACAGCTACCAACACTAAGGGACACTTCCAAAATGATGCATCGCTGCCATCATGTGACACATTCTGTAAGTGCAATACAGAACATGTGCAATTGAATTTTTAACTCTTGACTTTTGACTTATTTAAATGTGTGTTTCATGTGTGTATGTGATCCATTGTTTTTGATGTGTGGGTAAATGTGTGATCCACTGGAGACAGTTGATTTTGTTGCACACTGTACAACGACAATGAAGGCATTGAATTGAATTACTGTCCTGAAAACACTGTTGCTGAGCGGTAAGAAATATTGACTAAAATTCCCATTTCTGAGTGTATAATGGAGTTGTCCTGTAAGGCCTCTTCGATAAGTCTCTTTACGTCACTACAGTAGTTCTTTTGTTTCAGAAGGCTGGCGTTAAGGCTGCTCTGTTCCTGGCAGACTGCGCTAGAGGAGCTCCTGATACATGAGTAGAGCAGTGACCTGAAGTGGTGCAGGGGACATGTCACAGTTTAAAATCTGACAAACACTTGAATCTGCCACTAACTAGTAGTCAATTCTGGATTCGATTGTGGTTTCCAACCAAGAAAAGAGCCGGCTAGGGAATCTGTCCATCATCTAGAACAGACATTGGCAAAGTACGGCCCGTTGGGCTTTTTAATCCAGCACGCCGAACTTGTCCAAATATATTTAAAAAAAAAGAAGAAAAAAGCACTTTGTAGTTTTGCTTTATTATTGAGGAAATTGTACTTTCTTGCTTCTTGTGGTTCTGGGTTGGTACTCTCGGGGTTGATGCACTTATTGTGAGTCTCTTTGGATAAAGCGTCAGCTAAATGAAATTTGACCGGGAGTGTGGTGTATAGGGCTCAAAGGGCACATGATCTCCCTTCACCTTTTCCTCTTTCCCCTGTGAGCCCTTATGTAAAATAAGTGGATCAAGGAAACAGAAGTGGACACTGAGTGTTTAACACGGAGTGGACAACCGAATACTTTTTCACTGAAGTCCAATCGAAGGCTGAATGCCTGATATGTAGAGAAACTGTTCCCTGATGTTTTCTCCTTCTTGTTGCTTGAGGCCTCGGTCGTAGACTCCAGCAGAGTATCTCCCAATGGTTCACAAACGTTTTGAGTCTAATCAGAGAATTAGTTCAAGTGTGGGACCGAAGCGAAAGACTCATAAAAGTTCTCATGTGCCCTGTTCGCCATTTTAAATCTCACACTAGATCTTCAGTTTTTTAGTTTGTGTTAAACTCACCTGCAATCAGAGAGATCCAAACACGGTTTGTAGCTGGACCAGGTCCCGACCCAAGTCCTGGCCCCAGCCCAGGTCCTGCCTCTTGTCCTGGCTCCCGCCCGAGTCCTGGTCCCGGTTGGAGGATCCTGGGGTCGTCCTGATGTGTACTCCAGGCCCCGGTGACCGCCATACTGCAGGGCTGCAGGCAAACTGTGAGGACAGGGCCGGACTAAGAGGAGGTGTCAGGTGATCCAGATCCAGTTACTTCAGGTTCCAGAGGGGACAGAGGTGTGAGTTTACAGCCTCCTCAGGTTTCAACAAACATTCAGGTCCGTGCAGCACTTCCTGCTGTACACACTGTACCCGACAGAGACGCACAACAACCCTGACGTCACGGAAAAGATGAGAGGTGCAGGTCACTGGTCGTCGTCCTGCTGGGACAGAATCTCACCTGCCAGGAACAGACTACAGCTCCCAGAATCCAACACTGGTCACATTTTCAACAGGTCACAATCTTCATGTCACTGCTTCATACCACACACACACCACCTGCCAGGCCCAGCTGTGACCTCAGCGCCCCCTGCAGGCCACACAGCTCATCCTGGTGTCACTTACAGGGGACGTATTATTCCCATTTCACCACAGTTGATCTGGATCCTTGGGGTCTTAATCCACAAGGATCATTAAAACAGCCCTCCTCAGATTGACCTGTTTGAGTGCCCCGGCCACTCGACCCCAGTGAGCCTGGCTGCCAGAGCCCCAGCTCCCCAGTGCAGCCCCGCAGTGGGAGCAGTGGGAGCCTGAGCTGGCCCAGCAGCAGCATCCTTCCACACTGTTGAGTCGGGGGGTCCCTTGTTGATGCGGCTACTTAAATGTCTGAAGGGGAGCAGCAGCGAGCTCTAGCGTAGCGTTAGCTTGCGAACTAACCGGCTGATGGAGCCCGGCTAGCGTTAGCTCGCGAGCTAACTCGTCCGAGCTAACACCATGCCCATGTAGGGAGTCGTGACTATGACGTTTATTTCGGTCTAATCCCATTGGACACACTCTAGCGTATCGTTTCTGAAATAGAGGAACCACAACAAATCACAGGAGTTGTTTTTTTCCAGAGTTTTGGGGACAGTAGACATGACAGATACCAAATTAATGTGAAGAAGCACAACACAAGAGGAATTTTCACAACATGTCCCCTTTAAGGTTCACGTCTTGAGTCTCGGTTCCAGGTGAACAGGTTCTTATGGACTAGTGAACTCTTCAGAATCTGTGTTTTATCCAATTCGATTTTTTCATGGAACTCAGTAAAAACAGAGACAAAAGTGAATGTTGAAAATACTTTTATTTGTTTTTTACAGTATTTAATGAAACACCCCAGGAAGCTGAGCGGGTCGGCCATGACAGCGCTGCCGAGTCCAGACCACACCGGCTGTGTTCCAGGCTACATGTTGCGGTTGGTGGCTCCTGATCCTTGACACTCGATGACGTAGGTTCCGCTGCTCAGCTCATCTTCACTCTTTGTTATCGTGAACTTTGCCTGAAACATCAAACATGTGTGAATCCAGATGTAGAGACAGAAACAACTGGAGGCAGTGATGAGCTCATCGCTCAGTGACACCGGTCGTTAAGAATCTCACTTCAGTCTCAAGAGACAAAAAAAAACTGTAATATATATGTTACAAAAATCAATCGTTCATTTGAATTTACTCGTTACTGACGATTATTAAAAACCTTTAACTAGAAAGTTGTGCTGAGTGTGATTGAGCGATTCTGACCGAAGTGAGCTGCTCTGCGATGTGAATGGCCGTCTGCGTGTGCAGCGTCACAGCACCCGTCCGAATCCGAGACGTTCCCTTCGCCAACGCCATGAAGATGATGAGCTGAGGAGGAAGAGGAGGTCATGTGAAAGTGAGGTCACGGTGAGGTCATAGTGAGGTCACAGGCGTGTATCTCACCTGGTCCTGAAGGAACTCGTCCACGCAGCCATTATGTCGAATGTTTCTCAACAACATCTCAGCTGCTTCAAAACCAATTTCATCAGCATATACACCTAACACACACACAAACAAAAACACACACAGGGAACATAGCAAATACTGTTAGCAACCGGAAATGTGAACATGCTATCTCACAGGACGGTATACCCACAATAATCTTCACTGCAGCACAGACAGCGAACCTACAGAAGATAACGACCCGACATCCCCCCAGCACAGAACGTCCTGGGGGGAGGGGGGGCAGCAGCCTGTCACAGCGCTGCTGCTTCGGGTTGTTCAACGTGTCGTTGTGTATTGTGTCTATATTCGACAATTTTGTAATGTTTGTGGAACAGTGAGAGGAGGGGCGTGATGAACGGTTGTTCCTCAGAACCACTATCGCCAACTTTAATTAACAAAACTCTTTAGTCACATCATGTAAAGGAGGGTGGCGCCCCCTGCTGGTTCAGGTTTATGCTCACCTTTCTTCCCCAGAGCGGAGCCTGCGAACATGCAACCTGTCGATGACTCAGCAAAGATTCTGAAAAGACAGGAACCAATCAGAGAGCAGCACATAAACGTCACTGCTGCAGTGTGATGTCGGCAGGTGGTCCACGCTCACATGATGCCGTTTCCGTTCCCACTGGCGTTTTCTTTCTCCTGCAGCGACTGAATATTGATGTACAGATCTTTGATCTCCTTCCTGATGGTTCGAACCGCCGCCGCTGCCATGTCTTTAGCCAACTGAGGAGGAATTAAACACACGTTAAGTCAACACATCAGGGTTTGAACATGGTCTCTGATTTCTTTAGATCTTGATCTAAAGTTTAGTGAGTGGGTGCGATTGTGCAGATTGAATTTAAAGATGCTTGCATAATGACTAGTTCTATTCTTTCATTTGATATTTCTTTATCACAGATTCACATCCAAGTGTCAGCATGACTCCTTCACAATAAGAATAATCTACTTTAGTGTTACATCATGTTTAAACATTCAGAATATAAAACAACTGGTCACAAACCAACAAACCAGGGAAGACCCACAGGAGGATAAATCAGAATAATCATTGGATTGTTGGTCTCATAGACAAACACATTATTTTTTAGGTCTTGATCGTAAAATACTTTTCAAGAGAAATATGATAGACGTGTTTTCCCTCTGTTCTCAGGAGGATGGAGATAACGAGCCTAGCTAATGTGTGCTAACTACGCTAATGAACGTACGTTACTGTGAGCTGTAATTCCACCGCCAGTCAGCAGAGGGCAGAGACTGACCAAGACCTCATTAGATTGAAAGAATTAACAACAGGACGCAGCATGAATGTGAAGAGAGCCTTGTATAGGAGGTAAGGTCTCTGTCCTCCATCACTTCCGGTCTGTGACCCTGTGCAATAAAAGCAGTGCTGTAACTTTACCCTATAGGGCAGGACGCCAGCAACGAAGGCTCGGCCGTGGATCTTGGTGATGTTCCCTCTCTCCATCATGATGACGGGCTGCAGCTCTTTGATTGGATTTACCTCCACCATCACCTCACCCCCCCCTTTGGGATAGTACCCTCTGAAACACACACACAGTTAATACACACACAGACACACTCAGTCTCTACCATCTCCACTAAACAGACGTGACCTCTGACCTCATTCTGACGTCACAGTCAAAGTTGACACCGAACTTTTCAACGATGGGTTTAAACACCTGAAGAAGAAACACAGAAAATCAACTGAGTATGTTTACATTTGGAGTTTGTGTGTATTACATTTGTGTGAGTTTGTGTGTATTAACTTTGAGTGTGTAGTCAATCTGAGGAGCCATCTCAGCGTTTGTTCCTCCTTTCAGAATCAGCTGTGAGGAGGCATCAGCGTACAGAGCACAAGGCAACGCAACCTGCAACAGCAGACCCACACTCCTGAAACGCACACACACACATAATAAAGAACAAATAAAGAGTTAGAGATTGTATAAAAACGATCCTTTGGGCTTGTGGATCGTGATGTCAGCTGACAGTGGATGTTATATCTCTCTGACTTTCTTTTCTACAAACACTTGTAACATTGAGACACTTCCTCATTTGTGTTGAAATGTCTTTTCTTGTCTCAGTTGGAAATGACGATGAAAGGGGCGGAGTCACAGAATACATTTTACTACAACTAGGGTTGCAAAATTCCGGGAATATTCAGCATTCTAATATATTTCCCCAGTAATTGAAACTTACCTGACTAGTCCTGCACACTACAGCAGGCCTCAATAGATCTGCTGTAGAGTGAAGGATGCTGGGAGTTATCTGTGCATGTGATGGAGAAATGCACAGTGGAGGTCTGAAATTCAACGTGCAGCGTGTGCTGCATTCCATACATCTTTAAAATACAGTTTTGAATGATGTTTTTAATGCTCAGCGTTTAATTTGTGTAATTTTTTTTTCTTCCAAAATTTCCTAAAATTCCCGAGCTGAATATTACCATGGAAAGGTCCCGCCCCTTTGCAACCCTAGTAACAACAAAGTTAACTGAGAACTTAATTTCTTCTGCAAAGGAAAACTGAAGTGTGCGGTGAATCCATTTAATCCGCCTGCAGAGGGCGCTCTCACCCCGCTGTCTGCGTGTCGGCCGTGTGGTTTCCAGACCGGATCTGACCTGGAGTCAGACTCACATCTGTGGAGCTGATGGTGGCTCCCTGCAGAACACCACAACACAGATCTGAGACCAGCTGCAGGCCGCTGAGGTGCTGTGGCCTGAACAAACACACAACACACAAAAAGAAGCTGAATGAGCACTAAACAAGTGACCGAAGTTAATTTAAATATAAAATGACAGTGTGTATGGTTGTTTGTTGACGTGTAGTCTAATATTAGCCTGTTAGCTTGTTAGCATGTGAGCTAACCTGAGACCCGGTGAGCTCCTGCCGGCTCGGATGTTGCTGATCTTGATGGCCGAGCCGGTGATGCAGCTGAGCGCCGCAGACACTCGGAGGATCTGTCCGCCCTGCGGAGGAGACACACCATGAGAGAGAGCACACATCAGCGGACACACACCACAGGCTGCTCCGCTAGCCTGCTGCTAGCATGTTAGCAGGAGCATTTCTCCGGTAACAAAGAGCGACTCACTCCCTCCATCAAGTTGCCGTCGATCTGCTGCTCCGTCCCCGGCTCCACGTTCAGCGGCTCCACGTTCAGCGGCTCCATGTTCACCGGCTCCATCTTCAGCGGCAAACACTCAGAGATTCCCCGGGAGACGATGCTGAAGCTGCTTCTTACTCTTACTCTTATTCTTTTATTTTATCTCTTCTTCTTCTGCTGCTGCTCCTGCTGCTGCTGCTGCTGCTTCTTCTTCTTCTTCTTCTGCTTCTTCTTCTTCAGGCGGAAACCGGCTTATACGCGCTTTACCGCCACCCTCTGGACTGGAGTGTGGATCAGCAAACTAAAAAGAAATGGAGCTATCTTCTTCTGTCCTGCTTCTCTTAGATCAGTGGTTCTCAAAGGAACTTTAAAAATCAGTGGTTTTTAAAGTTCCTCTAAAAGTGAAACTTTAGAGGAACAATTCTTGCTCAGAGAGTTTTACTTCATGGCCTCTTGAAGCCTTAACTTTATGGTGTCTCTTTTCAAATGGTTGGGATCTCACATCTGGGTTTCACTCCAGGGGTCGTCCACAGAGACATGAAGGCAGGATGTCTCCCCCCCGATGAGACATCAGGAGGGTAATAAGTACCCTCACATGCCCAATGGGACCGGGCTGTGGTACATGTCCTCCAGGGGATGTGGACTGTGAGTGTTTGACTTTGTGCTTGAGTCACAAAAACTTTTGGGACTGAGCTTCCTTCACGGATCACTAAGTTTCTATTTGACTCCTGTTGAGTTAAGAACAGAGGAAGTTGCTCCTTGTTAACATCTATGAGACAAACTGGGAATATGAGACTAATAACATGTGATTGATTAATTCAGGGGACAGAAAATAAAGGCATATGGGTCTCAAGGACTTTTTATTTTATAAAACCAGAAGCAGCAGCAAAGTTGATACAGATGAATGAGACACTTATGCTACCCCTGACAGAAATGCTAACCCTGAAGCTAACGCTAGTCCTGGCGCTAATGCTAACCCAGAAGCTAATGCTAATATGGTATGTCAGGTGTCTCAACATGACAAGTACAAAAGTAAAAAGCCTAAGAAAATACAAAAAAATGGTTTTATTTAACAGGAAGCAGGAAGTGATGTCATATTGTTAGAGGCGTGGTTTAGGTTAGAGGGCGGATTTAACATTTTACTTGTATTAATATATAAGGTCGTAAAGCAGTGCCCCCTTCAGGATCACATGATGCTGCAGCACTTGCACTCCTGCTTCTCCTTCTGGGAGGCCAGCACTCCTCCCTCGGCCCCCCCCGCCGACTCCCTGCTACCGGCTGGCGGCGCCGCTGGAGGTTGGGTGGTTGTCAGGGGGGGGGAGGCGGCGGAGGCAGGGGAATGCTGTGTGGACTTGGCTGTGTTGTCGCCGTCATCCATCCCTCCTCCTCCCGGGGACGTCTGGCCATCAGTGTCCTCGATGAGCACGAGCTCGGCCGTCACCGTCCCCTGCAGACCCAGAACCTTCTGGGTCTCAGACTCGTCCTCCACACTCTGGTAGCCCATGAACACCATGGTGACCGGGTTCTCTGTGCTGGCATCGGCCACACTCGGCTCGGAGGGAGGTTTGGCCTCCAGCCCTGAGATCTCCATCGAGATGTGTGGCAGCTCTGGCTCCGCCTCCTCCTGGTACTCCACTGAGGTCACCGTGGAGACAGTCTGTGACATCATCAAAGCTTCGTCTGCTTTGAGGATGAGCTCATCGACTTCTGAGCAGCTAAGCAGGTGGACGCCGTCCTCACCGTTCACCTCATGGACGACTAAGAGACAGACACAGGATCAGGACATCTGCTCGTTACAGGTCACAGCTGATCTCCAGCTGAACGACCAATAGAAACTGACGATTCTCCTGCTGCACCAGGATCCACCTGTAGTGATGTCACAGTGTACAGTCATACACTGTGACATCACTACATCCAGGTAAGAAGTTCACCTGAGTACACAACAAGGAAACCGGCTCTTCAAGGAATCATCAGACCTTCAGCTGGAGACTCGTCACGCTCAGGTGATTGACAGGTGATTGACAGACAGACGTGTGAGGAAAGTTCAGTGTTTAAACAACAGACAGTAAACAAAGATGGACAACATGACTGCTGCTTCGCCCCCTGGTGTCTGGCTGCTGATGGGTCATAAACCCCTCCTCCTCCATGTTAGCAAATGGGGGCTTGATTACAAGTCATTTAGCTGACGCTTTTATCCAAAGCGACTTACATTTTAAGAACACTCAACATTTTTGAGGGGCCATTTAGGGGTTCAGCATCTTGCAAAGGACACTTAGGCATGCAGATGGGACAGAGTGGGATTCGAACCAGCAACCTTCTTGTTGCAGAGCAACAAGAAGGCCGCTCTATCCCCTAGGCCATCCCTCCCCTCTCTCTGATCAAAAATCTCAAAGTAGACGTTAAATAAAAGTTTGCCAAAGATGTTTCTGTCATTTCAGTTTGATTTGATTTAGTTATTTGATGATATAAAAACAAGATGTCATGATTGACAGCTGAGACTGACTCAGGATTGGTCGAAAGTGTGATTGATTGAATCTTATTCATGTGAAGATCCATAGGATAACATGTTTAGTTTGAATAAAGTTATTTCCAACATGGTCCCATTATATCAAGACAACGAATCTAAAACCAAAATAATCTTAAAATCATAAAAGCTACGATTCAATCCGAGAAGACAATAATCGAATCCACATCAACATGGAAAAGCCGAAATAATAAAGTGATGCATATAACTTCAGAAATCGGCTTCTTAAAATCTTCTCGACCTGGGCGGGGCCTCGATGCCACGCTTCTGCCATCGCTGCTGTTCAGACCGTTAACTACGTCATCACCACAAGGTGGCAGCGTTTGTATCTGAGATGTTTCACCTTCTGGAGGAGGTAGTGACGTGTCCTGGTCTTTATTTATAGTCTGTTGTTTATATTTGGAAACTTCTACTAAAGCTCCGCCCCTCGTGCTTTGTTTGTTGGTTACTGACTTCACCTTTCTGCTCGTCCTCATAAACTTTGACCCCTTGCTGCGAGAGGTCAACAGGAAGTCGGGTGTTAGTGGACAGGACCCGGCTTTCCCCCGTCTGTCTGTCTCGCTCGACCTTTATCTCCACTGAGTACATCGCTGAAAGGGTAGAGACAGGCAGACAGATGAAGAAAGACAGGTAGAGACAGACAGATGGAGACAGACAGGTAGAGACAGACAGATGGAGACAGACAGGTAGAGACAGACAGATGGAGACAGACAGGTAGAGACAGACAGATGGAGACAGACAGATTGAGACAGACAGATGGAGACAGACAGGTAGAGACAGACAGATGAAGACAGACAGGTAGAGACAGACAGATGAAGACAGACAGGTAGAGACAGATAGATGAAGACAGACAGGTAGAGACAGACAGGTAGAGACAGACAGATGAAGACAGACAGGTAGAGACAGACAGATGAAGACAGACAGGTAGAGACAGATAGATGAAGACAGACAGGTAGAGACAGACAGATGAAGACAGACAGGTCTGAGACAGACAGGTAGAGACAGACAGATGAAGACAGACAGGTAGAGACAGATAGATGAAGACAGACAGGTAGAGACAGACAGATGAAGACAGACAGGTAGAGACAGACAGATGAAGACAGACAGGTAGAGACAGATAGATGAAGACAGACAGGTAGAGACAGACAGATGAAGACAGACAGATGAAGACAGACAGGTAGAGACAGACAGATGAAGACAGACAGATGGAGACAGACAGATGAAGACAGACAGATGGACACAGACAGGTAGAGACAGACAGATTGAGACAGACAGGTAGAGACAGACAGATGAAGACAGACAGGTAGAGACAGACAGATGAAGACAGACAGGTAGAGACAGATAGATGAAGACAGACAGGTAGAGACAGATAGATGAAGACAGACAGGTAGAGACAGACAGATGGAGACAGACAGGTAGAGACAGACAGATGAAGACAGACAGATGGACACAGACAGGTAGAGACAGACAGATTGAGACAGACAGGTAGAGACAGACAGATGAAGACAGACAGGTAGAGACAGACAGATGGAGACAGACAGGTAGAGACAGACAGATGAAGACAGACAGGTAGAGACAGATCTCAGTCTTTTTCACCTCTCTTGATCTCCTCCGTCGTTTCTCTTGATTTGTTCATTCGAGGACTTTTGTGAGCTTTGCAAAGGATCATGGGAAGAAGGAGGAGGAGTCACAGTGAGTCAATCACAACACACTGTAATCTGATTACTTTATTCATACTAATAAAGATATTACTGTAATTGAATTACACTGCATTGTGACTACAGAAACCTCAAATGTAATGATGTAAAATTACTTTTAAACTCGATGATAATGATGATGATGAAGATGATGAAGATGATGATGATGAAGATGAAGATGATGATGATGATAATGATGATGAAGATGATGATGAAGATGATGATGATGAAGATGATGAAGATGATGATGAAGATGATGATGATCATCTTCATCATCTTCACACCCGCCTAAGGGATAGAGCGGTGTTCTGCAACAAGAAGGTTGCTGGTTTCGAATCCCACTCTTTTCCATCTGCATGCCTAAGTGTCCTTGGCAAGATACTGAACCGCTAAATGGCCCCTCATAAATGCTGAGTGTTCTCAAAATGTAAGTCGCTTTGGACAAAAGCTTTAGCTAAATGACATGTAATGTAATGTAATGATGATGATGATGATGATGATGATGATGATGATGATGATGATGATGATGATAAGATTTTTACCTTCATTGGATCCTGTTGACATCTGAAGGAAACATGTCTCATGTCACAAAATTGAACCTAAAACTACATCTTTACAAAATCAAACAGCGCCTCCAACAGGTTAATCTGCTTCAACACAGTGTGAACAAAAGCAAAACTATAATCTGATCACTGTAATCTGGTTAAATCTGCAGAGCCCAGGGCAGACTCACCATGGTTTGTGTTTCAGTCTGACACAGAAGACCGAGCAGCTCCAGTTCCAACCTATAACTCACAAGTGAATTCATCATTACATAATGGATCAGATCAGACCTGTTGATGGTCTCCTCCAGGTTCCTGGTTTTACTTTGGATCACATTAAATCAGATTATTTGGATCAGTTCAGACCTGTTAATGGACTCCTCCAGGTTCCTGGTCGTGGCCTCGTCCTGCTCCAGTTGTTTCTTGACGTTATCCTGGTCTGGTCCAGAAGAGGGCGCTCCGTCTAGAAGCCATCGCTCCCTCAGAGCCTTTGACTGAACATAGGAAACTCGTCAAACATTTATATGTTTAAATACTAGATAAAATATGGCTGCACGATATTATGAAAACATGCGATATGCGCTAACGATGTTTGATATCTGTCTGTCTGTCTCTACCTGTCTCACCTTCAGGTGCTGCAGAGTTCTCCTGTTGTCCTCCAGCTGTCGTTTCCTGCTCTCGACCTCTGTCTGCCACTTCCTCTTCTCCTGAGGCATGATGGGAAACATAGTGAGGCAGACACATCCAGCTGTACATATCAATGGAGCCTGATGAATCAAATCACTTAGTTCAACTCCAGGACCTAACTTATCATTAACTAACCCAAACTAACCCAACTAACCTCAACCCTCTCAAAGACCTCAAGGCCTGATTGACCCAGAGCTTCAGACTCCTTGTTTCTAAACATCTCAGAGAAACGGACGGGATCATCATCCTGGTTTTAGTTTGGTTTCAGCTCCACTGTGAGGAGCCGGAGTCATTTTGGACCAGAACACGTGACCCACATAATAAACAAGTGTGCATGTGTGTGTGCATGTGTGTGTGCATGTGTGTGTGTATGTGTGCTCTTGTACAGCTACAGTTGCGATCAAAAATATTAACCCCACAAAGATTCTTCATGAGCTGAGTGATACATAAAATCAACACAAAAAAAGCATGATGTAGTATTTGTGTGTAACAGTATATTTTGTTGTGATAGCCATGCCACAATTATTCAACCCCCATATCATATTATTGTTTTTAAAGCTGTCTGACATTTGTTATGGCCTAAAGTCGAATTGAAACATAATTAAGCCTTTGGGAACTCATTAATGATCCTTCATTTGCTTCAGCTGTGATGCATGTATTCCCCCCCCCCCCCCCCACCCCCCCCCAAGTCAAGTCAACCAAAGCTTGGTGGAGAAAGATATCCTGGAGGGTCCTGGAGTGCCCTTCACAGTCACCAGATTTAAATCTGATGAACTCTCTGGTTGGATTTAAAGAAGCCAGTACAGAAGCCATCAAACATCACAAGCTTGAAGCTGTTGATCGTGAGATTCTGATCGAGACGCGTGAGAAGCTTTTCAGCACTTACTTAAAACGTTTGTTAGAAGTTCTAAAAGCTAGAAGATGCTCCACAAAGTCCTGAAGCTGGGGGTTGAATAATACTGCACATGCATGTGTTAACAGTTACATTTTTCCTCAGTCCCCCCCCCCCCCCCTTTAATGGACTGTTAGGAATAGGTTTACGTAAGGGTTAGGGGCGTGGGACAGCATTATGTCAACCCTAACCCTCACTAAGATAGATGTACAAACATGTGTGTGAGTGTGTGAGTGTGTGACTCACTGTGATGAGCTGCAGTCGATCCTGCTCACAGAGATCCTGACTCGCCCTGAGAGAGAGAGAGAGGTTAGGATGTGGGAGGGGGCGGAGCTCTTTACTTTCAGACCTGAGCTCCTCAGTTCTCTGGATCTTCTCTGGAGGATCACACTCACTTTCTCCTCCTCCTCCCGAGCTCCTGAATAAAGTCTGAATCGAGGAGCAGTGTGAACAGCAGAGGATCCTCCCCTGATTCACTGAGTGTGTGTGTGTGTGTGGGGGGGGGGGGGGGGAGCTTCTAACACAAACATGAAGAAACTAAAACAAACCTCTCTGGTGAAGAAGTGCTGACTCACACGAAGACGAAGATGTGAGGAGAGTTTGTGGTGATCAGAGCTGACGAAGTGTCAGGTGACGTGAACATGATCACATGACCTCTGCAGCAGAGTTAGTTGAGTCCAGAAAACACTTCCTGAGTTTAAAGTGTAAATGTGTTGCAGCAGAATCCAACACAACTGAGGTAAATAGTGACTGACTCAACAGATCGATCACATGATACTTGTCTCATAGATGTTAACACGAGTGAAACTCTGTGATCAGTGATGAAGCTCAGTCCCATGTGAGGATCCTCTCCCAGGACACACACTGTACACATCAACACAACAACACAACAGGATGCACTACATGAGAAGAACCAGTTTGTCACTTCATGTTTTAAGTGTTTAAACATCATGTCTGATGGAGATGAACTGAGGAGTTCCTGTCAGTGATGGTGGAAGATGTGAGGAGACATGTTGTGTTTCCAGCAGTGTTGTTGTGATCTTAGTCCTCGATCAGCTGACACCATCACGATCCATGATGTGGTTGCAGCTTCGATCCTGGATCTGATGAAGCAGCAGGACTCTGGTGAAGAAGTCACGTCAGCAACATGTGTTGATGAGACATTCTTGTGATTGAGATGGAGAAGAGGAAAGAGAAGCTCCATGTGTCACGTGACCCCAACGTTCTAAACCTACAGCAGCAGAACTAAGGTCCAAGACAAACCTGGACCGGCTGGAACTAGAACTTGATCCTAAATGAAGGTTTGAATCTTCAGCGTACAGAGGGAGTCTGGCTCCAGAACTGAAGATGACTCCACAGGAGAGGAGCTTGATGCTGAAGCTCTGGATCCTCCTCTGCCTTTAGAGACACTTGAGGGACAACAGCCTGAACTCTGGGAAGAAGAGTCTCTGATAGCTTCCTACGAGGTGCGTTCACTGACCCTGGGACACACCATGGTGTTGCCCCCCCCCCCCCCCCCCCCCCCACACCCCATCGGCATCGTGGTGAGTAGATAATGAGTGGGTTTTCATTTTTTGGTGAACTATCCCTTTAACATGCAAGATGGATGTGACAGTTGAATCATCTCTATCGCCCCCTGGTGTCTGGCTGCAGTATAGATCATAAACCCGCCTCCTCGATGTTAGCATATTGGACATGGACCGAAAGTCAAAGTAGATGTTAAATACATAAGAGCAGTTCAGATAATGACGTATCTGTCACCTCACAGGAAGGATAAACAAACGCACAGGAAGTAGCATCAGCCTTCAATCATTTCCCAAATCTGGATCAGTTAGCTACATTTATACATTTATACTGTAAAAAAGGCCCATGTTTTTAAGAAGAGAGGACACAACAAAATCTATCATAGATTATGACCGAAAATCTAGAATAGAGCATCACAGGAAATCAATCTATTCCTTTCATATATGTTTAAATACCTGGAGGTCATTCAGCTTGATGCTTTTATTTTGAAGATAAGTTCATGGCTGCTATTGATCACAAATCAGATCCTTCATTAAAAAAAGGATTAATATGTTATTATAAATTATTGATGTGTGATCTGGTCCAACATGTTCACTTCACTGTCTTACATCCACACACACAAACACACGCACACACACACAGTGCACACACACAGACACAGAACACACACACAGTACACACACACAGCCACAGAACACACACACAGTGCACACACAGTACATACACACAGTACAAACACACGCACACACACACACAGTGCACACACACAGCCACAGAACACACACACAGTACACACACACAGTGCACACACACAGACACAGAACACACACACAGTGCACACACACAGTACACACACACAGTAACAGAACACACACACAGTACATACAGTACAGACACACAGAACACACGAACAGTACCCACACGCACAACATACAGTACACACAAAGACACAGTACACACACACACACACACACACACAGTTGCCGCAGTTTCCTCAGCCGCTGACTCAGCGGTCTGATGCTGCAGTATGACATCACAAAAACAGAGATCATTACAGACGTCAAAGACAATTAATAAAGAGATGAACTCACTCCATCATTGTCCGATCAGTCCAGAGTCAACTGAGAGAGAGAGAAGAAGGGAGGAGAGCAGAGGGAGGAGAGGGAGGAGAGAGAGAGAGGTAGGAGAGAGAGGGGGAGGGAGGGAGGAGAAAAACTGTGATCTGATTTCCTCCTGTATTTAAATTAGTCTGGTACTAATCTGATTACTTCATGACTAATCTGATTACACCCAACAGTATCGTCACCTGACCTCAACATGTTTCCAAATCAACTCATCCCAGGCTTTTCACAACAAAAGACAGCAGACTGTGTTAAAGGGATTTTATTTTGACAGAATCTGTAAAACTTGTGTTTTTATATTTAAATACACAGTGTGTGTTGGTGTGTGTGTGTGTGTGGGGGGGGGGGGCATTATCTGATTTGACCAGAAATGATTCTTTCAAACAAATCATAACTTTGGGGAGAGCGTGGCCTAGGGGATAGAGCGGGTGCTCTACAATAAGAAGGTTGCCGGTTCGAATCCCACTCTATCCCATCTGCATGCCTAAGTGTCCTTGGCAAGATACTGAACCCCTAGATGGCCCCTCATAAAAATGATGAGTGTTCTAAAAATATAAGTCGCTTTGGATAAAAGCGTCAGCTAAAAAATGACATGACATGTAACAAGAATTACATTTTGAGAAATAAAATCACAAATTAAAATAAAAAATATGACTGACATTGAACTAAAACCATCAAAACAATTTAAACGTTTCAATTTCAGGAACAAAACATTCTTAATATTTATAAACCTTTTAAAATGCTCTCTGTTCATATTTTTCAATGAATAATGTAATATTACAAACCTTTGTGTCAATATTTACAATAGATTGTGTAGCTGGAGCTTTATTAAAACAGTAACTGCTCCGTTCACTGGTTTCAATGATCATCAGGATTTTAACCTTTGGGAATAAAACATTGAAACTCGTACCAACATTCAGGAAGTGAACCAATTCTGAATTTAAAAAAGGTAAATAAATAAATAAAAACTTAAACTGTCTGATGGAAAACAAAAATCCAAATGGTCGAGTTTTCTCTTTGTGTTGGTTTTATACGTTTTACACAGAAAAACATTAATCACTCAAACCAAAATAATAAAATGTCATGGGCGATGCAGCTTTTTGAGTTAATCTGATCTCATGAGGAACAGCTGATCAGTATCTTATTGATGAAGGTGAACAAATTGTTATTTCCTGTTTTTCTTAAAATTGACACAAAAAAATAAAAATGATATTGAAGAATGATGTCATCATTTTTTAACAGAAGGCATGAGACAGACGTCAAAACCAGATGTGATGATGTGGTGAGACAGGAAATAACATTACAAAATAAAAGCTTGAGTTCTTTTGGGAGAATTCTGTGGAATCTTCACTTCAAACAAACTAAAACTTTCACTCTTACGATTCATTTAGATCATGAAGTTTCATCTCAGTGAACATTAGTGTTAAATGATGAATTGAATTTTTCAGTAAGTAAGAAACATATATTTAATTAAACCGATATAAAACAGATTTTTGATCTGAACTCTTTTACAGGAGACGTCACCCTTCATCCTGACATGCTAACGATTGGAAGGTTGAAGGAGAGGAAGGAGGTGAAGAACGGGTTCTTCCTGCTTCACCAGGCCGTCGCCTCATCTCCCGACCAAACTCCAGTACAGTGGAATTCTTCACAATAAGAGGTTGATAAAAGAATTGTGTAGCTTCTGGATGATGGACACAGGAAAACACACACGCACACACACACTAAAAACTGTGAAGTAACTTTTCATGGTCCAAACATGTATGAAAAGATCAACTTATCAGAGCTGTACTCCCCCCCCCCTGCCTACTTTTCTGGGGGGAAATATTTCGCAAACTGCTGACATGGCTGTTACCATGGCAACATCAAGGCTCATTGTCTCCTGGGGGGGGGGGGGGGGGGGGGGGGGTCTCAGAACTCGACCTTGCAGGCGGGGAAAGTCTCCTCCTGCATCGCTACGGTGCTGTTGCTGCCCAGCACGGTGATTGACAGCTCCCTCTGCCGGTCGTGAGTTTCCTGGTACCATTCGTGCATCGCCAGCGAATCAAATGTTGGGATCAGAGTCACCTGTGGACAGTAGAGAGTAACGGACCAATCAGGGATTAGATAATGCGAAGGTGAACGACAAATATGACGTCAGCTTTTTCACCGACCTGGACCTCGGCCCAGCTGCTCTTCCCCTCCAGCAGCGAGTCCAGGATTCTTCTCATTGACGCCTCCTTCACAGGATCGTCTCCACTGATGATGTAATACGAGGAGCGAATGCGTTTGAACAGATCTACGTCCACGGTGGAGGAGGCGCCGCTGGACGGGAGGTAAGCCAGATCCACGTAGATCACAGATCCCTCAGAACCCTCAGAGACTCTCGGAGCTAAAGCAAGCAAGAACAAGTGAGATTCTACAGCTACCACTTCGTATAACGGCCACTAGATGGAGCTGTGACACAGATTTTAAGAACAAGTTTCAGGAATTTTAAGAGATGTCAGAATGTGGTTTAAGGCATTTTTCAGAACGTGCTACAGAAACAATCATTTATTTTATATTTCTACCATGACCTCATTATTTCCGGCTGATTCCTACCTGACGATGGAGGTTTTAAATTTCCAATTCTTGATCCACCAAGTGAATTTCTCGATGATGACTTTGCGTCAAGGCTGGTCATCATCTTCAACGAGCCCGAGGAGCTGCCCACCTTCAACTTTCCGTTCTGGGCTGTGGCTCCTCCAGATGTTAACTTCTGGGTCAAACCTGATGGCTTCTTGTTCTTCGCAGCTGAACTCTTCAGACTCTTGTTGGAGGCATCAGCCTGTGCGTCTGACATGCAGGCTCCAGGCTGGGGGGGTAATGGTGGCAGATCTTTGATTGGGGCTGGTGGCAGTTCATGGGAGGAAGGTCGTCCCTGCTGGTGGATGTATTGCAGACTGTGTTGATCCCGAGGATGACTGGAAGGAAAATGGTCACTGGCATCGTCATCAGAGTCTCCATCTGCGGTGATGGACGGACAGCCCTCTGTGCCGGGGGGGAGGGCACAATCTGTGATGGTCAGCGGGGAGTCGCTGGTAGATGTGGGAGGAGTTTCCTGGTCCTGAGAGTCATTGTTGTTGTCGGACATGTTTGGTGAAACAGCGGCGTTGAGGGGCTGCTGATGGTTCTCTGGGCTCCTGGGATGATGAAACTCACAAGGTGAAACCAGACACAGATCAACATCATGTGGGACGTCTGAGGTGAGGTCGCAAATCCTGTGAATGCGCTCCTCTGATCCATCTCCATGATGGGACGATCTCCTCCCTGTGTTGGAGTCCAAGTCATTGACATGTCCATTGGCGTCTACTCGGTCTCCCATGGGTCCTTTGGGTGACGCAGTAGTAGGTGGCATGGACGTCATCGTAAGAGAAGAGTCTGGCATCACGTCCCTGAAAGGACTGAGGGTCAGGAGGCTGGAGGTTTCCAGAACGTCCCTCAGGGAGTCTGATGTCCGACAAGAACTGAAGTCAAGACTGGACTCTCTGGCCACAAGGCCGCTGAGCTCCCCCCCACACTGAGCATCTTCTTCAGGTGACGGACGGAACGCAGTCGAGGTGATATCAAGGTTTACACCGAGATTACTCTTTGGTGTTTTGACAAGAGACGAAAGTGCAGCAGGCATTTCCTCCGTACAGCGGAACACTTCGGGACTCTCGACAGTTGACGTCTGACTTCCTTTGGCCTTCACGCCCTCAGAACTCACGTTCTTCAATCCGATGTTTGCGTTGTCATCTTCCAGTTGAAGTCTTTCAAATTCAGCAGTCATGTTCTCAGGCGCTGACACCTTGGAGCGATCAGCCTCTATCTTCGTCCCTTTGTTCGACGTGTCTTTCTTTGGAAAGGCCACGTCTTTCTTCTGAGTCCTACCTGGAAGTTTCTTTGGTTCAGTTGATAAAGCTCCACTTCCTGCTTTTTTTGCATCTTTAGCAACTAGTCTGGAAACTGTCTTCTCCTCTGTCCTTACGCCCCTCTTACTGTCTTTCTTTGGTTCAGGTCTAATGTCTTTCTTTGGTTTGAAACTCAGACTCTCCTTCCTTTTTTCTTCCTTTTTCTCCTCTTTCAACACCACATCTTTCTTGGCAGCAAACTTCTCAGCAGTTTTCAGTGGCTTTAATTTGACATTTCCATCCTTCACTTTAGTTTTTTCTTCTCCATCCATCTTGTCTTTGTGAGCAGGGTCCCCTGCTGCCTTCGGCTTCATTTTAACCTCATGTTTTTTTACCTCTACTCGTTCAAGCCTGTCTTTCTGTAAGGCACTGCTGGGTCGGACATCTTTAGAACTGGACTTAAGGCTTTCACGACTCTCTGCTCTTTTTGGTTGTTTTTCAGTTTTGAGTGTGTCGAGATCTTTCGAACACACTGTTGGATGTTTGAGGAAATCCAGATGTTTGAGTTTTTCGAGTCCATCCAGGATTTTGTTCTGTGGCGTGCACCCTGGGAACAGGACACGGATGATCTTCTCCTGAGGACTGGATGGATGCCACACCAGCAGAGCACAGATGGAAACGAGGGATGTTAGAGGAAGATGGGAGCTCTTTACATTCGATCCACTGTTTGGCCAAATCTGCATTAAAGCCTCGAGTTCTTTGCTTCCATTGACAGGATTCAGAGTGTAGAGCTCCAAACGGCCGACTCCCATCTTCTGAAACAAAATGACTGGTTCTATAATGGGACCATTAAACCGGTCAAGAGGTTCAGGTTTGATCGCCAATCTCTGCAAGTACTGACACGTGAGTGCCACCTGGTCACAGCTGCGCAGCTCACTGGGATCCTCCTGAATAGACTGGAGTCCGTCAGGAACGTTGAGGAAAACCACACCGATCTCAGGAGAGATGAGGTTTTTTATCCAGTCCTCTTCAGTCTGAGACTCGTTCACCTGCTCAGCCACTTTCCTCTGCAGGAGACTGTTGAGTCCAGGGAGATTGTCCACACCGATGTGGGTCAGGAGCACAGAGTCGATTCTGTCCAGGTGTCGAACCAGTTTCCAGAAGCAGGAGCGGGGGTCCGAGCCGCCATTCACCAGAACATTAAAACCATTGATGGCAAAGAAGGCCGAGTCCCCCCTCCCACCAGGGAAGATGTAGCAGCAGGGTCGCGAGAGTTTCAGGAAGCCGACGGTGCACGGCGGCTCCAGGAGGTCAAAGGGCGACTCGGGCTCCAGCGACTCCGAGAGATACTCTGTGAACTCCTGCAGACCCTCCATCTGAGGGAGGACGAGGGGGGGGTTGACCTGGATGTTCATGAGGCCTTGAAGGTCGTGTTTCTCTGAAAAAGACTCCGTCCATTGACCTTGGTTGGGACAGCAGAGCGTGAGACTGGCCTTCACCTCTGCCTCTGACGAGTTCAACAATTCTGTAACCTTCGAAAACACAAACAAATACTTCAACAAGATGAATCAAATATAATGCAATACTCTTTAAATATTAAAACCAGTTATAATGAAACCTTAGTGACAACTAGAAAAAAAGGAAGAATTAAAATGAAATGTGCCTGAGACACAGCGATGGTGCGACGGGTCCTCACCTCATCATCAGTGCAGATGTGGACGAGGTCGTGCAGAGAGAAGCGTCCCCTCTGCAGGACGATGTCCCCGCTCTGCTCCACGCACTGACCCACCAGCACCAGCAGCTTGTGTCGAGACGGGTCACAGATCAGCCGTCGGACCTGAACCAACAGGAAACACATTCAGTTCTCAGAGCTGCAGCTCGAGGTTTTCAATGATGTGGATAAATGAGGACAGATTGTGAGTGTGACGCTGAACAACACTGTCCTCTCACATCTCAGCTCATGTGACCGACTACAGCAAACTCAGTTTTAGTTTTCTTTTGTTTCCGTTCGGCTCCCACCTCAGAGAGGACGAAGTCCCGAACTGGATTCACCACGACCTGAACGTCCAGGACGTCTCCACAGTGACGCAGCGTCCTCTGACCTGCAGCAACAAGACACATGAGACACAAGCGTGTCCTCAGGCTGCTCAGCAGAGTCTCAGCTGACACACACACAGTGTGAAGGATTATGTCATTGTGATGTGTGTGTTTTAATATTTCAGTTTCACGTCAACATAAACAACATGAACAGTAAACAAAAGCCTTCCCTGATGTCCTCTCTACTTCCTGTTTTTGAAAAGAAGATGATGAATACATTTTATTGTGAAAAGGTGCAGTGTTTAACTTCCTCTCACCTGGGACGTGTTGTGACATGAAGGCCGAGTGTCTGGACACAAAGAGTTTCAACTGCTGATCCACAACGGACACGTCCAGATCTACACACCAGCACCTCACACCTGACACACACAGACACACACACACAGTCGCACGTTTCATGACCTGTTTCCTCCTCAACAAACAGGAAGCTGAAGATATTTGATGACATCACTTCCTCTTTTAACTTCACCAACAGACTGACATCAGAAGAGAGGATGAAGAGGAGTTAGAGGATGAAGAGGAGTTAGAGGAGGAAGAGGAGTTAGAGGATGACGAGGAGGAGTTAGAGGAGGAAGAGGAGTTAGTGGAGGAAGAGGAGTTAGAGGATGAAGAGGAGTTAGAGGATGAAGAGGAGTTAGAGGATGAAGAGGAGTTAGAGGATGACGAGGAGGAGTTAGAGGAGGAAGAGGAGTTAGAGGAAGAAGAAGAGTTAGAGGAAGAAGAGGAGTTAGAGGAGGAAGAGGAGTTAGAGGAGGAAGAGGAGTTAGAGGATGACGAGGAGGAGTTGGAGGAAGAAGAGGGGTTAAGCCTGAAACATGCTTCTGCGTTTTCACGGGCCCGTAAGCGCAAGAGCCCTTCCGGGTCCCTTACGTGCTGACGGGCGTCGCCCCATTTTTCTAAAATTTACGGCAAAGCTCCGCAAGCTCACTCAGCCCTTAAGGCTGTGATTGGTCTGCTCTACATCCCTTCTGGAGCTGCATTTCCGGTTTCATGCCCCATAATACCGGCAGAAACAACGGAAGATTTTAAAAAGAAGAATGGACAACTGTTCGGTTGGAATCGTGAATACACTCTCTGCCATGGTTTTCACCGTGTGTTTGTAATGGAGAACACAACTGGTAGAAGGTAAATAAACAGTCAACAACGATTGCCACACCCACAAAGAAGGCGTCTCTCAGGTCATCTTCGACAAAAAGCATTACTCCGCCTAGTGTTCTGGCGCGGAATTGCTTTGTAAGACGTGCAACGGTTGGGGAAGCTTGAATGAAAACGAGTCTTGCGCCACAGCGGCGTGAAAAGACGTAGACTCAGTCGCAGAAGCATGTTTCAGGCTTAAGAGGATGACGAGGAGGAGTTAGAGGAAGAAGAGGAGTTAGAGGATGACGAGGAGGAGTTAGAGGAAGAAGAGGAGTTAGAGGATGACGAGGAGGAGTTAGAGGAAGAAAAGGAGTTAGAGGATGACGAGGAGGAGTTAGAGGAAGAAGAGGAGTTAGAGGATGACGAGGAGGAGTTAGAGGAAGAAGAGGAGTTAGAGGATGACGAGGAGGAGTTAGAGGAAGAAGAGGAGTTAGAGGATGACGAGGAGGAGTTAGAGGAAGAAAAGGAGTTAGAGGATGACGAGGAGGAGTTAGAGGAAGAAGAGGAGTTAGAGGATGACGAGGAGGAGTTAGAGGAAGAAGAGGAGGAGTTAGAGGAAGAAAAGGAGTTAGAGGATGACGAGGAGGAGTTAGAGGAAGAAGAGGAGTTAGAGGAAGAAGAGGAGTTAGAGGAGGAAGTGGAGTTAGAGGATGACGAGGAGTTAAAGGAGGAAGTGGAGTTAGAGGAGGAAGTGGAGTTAGAGGAGGAAGAGGAGTTAGAGGATGAAGAGGAGTTAGAGGATGACGAGGAGTTAGAGGAGGAAGTGGAGTTAGAGGATGACGAGGAGGAGTTAGAGGAAGAAAAGGAGTTAGAGGATGACGAGGAGGAGTTAGAGGAAGAAGAGGAGTTAGAGGATGACGAGGAGGAGTTAGAGGAAGAAGAGGAGGAGTTAGAGGAAGAAGAGGAGTTAGAGGATGACGAGGAGGAGTTAGAGGAAGAAAAGGAGTTAGAGGATGACGAGGAGGAGTTAGAGGAAGAAGAGGAGTTAGAGGAAGAAGAGGAGTTAGAGAAGGAAGTGGAGTTAGAGGATGACGAGGAGTTAAAGGAGGAAGTGGAGTTAGAGGAGGAAGTGGAGTTAGAGGATGACAAGGAGTTAAAGGAGGAAGTGGAGTTAGAGGAGGAAGAGGAGTTAGAGGATGAAGAGGAGTTAGAGGATGACGAGGAGTTAAAGGAGGAAGTGGAGTTAGAGGAGGAAGTGGAGTTAGAGGATGAAGTGGAGTTAAAGGAGGAAGTGGAGTTAGAGGAGGAAGAGGAGTTAGAGGATGAAGAGGAGTTAGAGGATGACGAGGAGTTAAAGGAGGAAGTGGAGTTAGAGGAGGAAGTGGAGTTAGAGGATGAAGTGGAGTTAGAGGAGGAAGTGGAGTTAGAGGAGGAAGAAGAGTTAGAGGATGAAGAGGAGTTAGAGGATGACGAGGAGGAGTTAGAGGAAGAAAAGGAATTAGAGGATGATGAGGAGGAGTTAGAGGAAGAAGAGGAGTTAGAGGATGACGAGGAGGAGTTAGAGGAAGAAGAGGAGTTAGAGGATGACGAGGAGTTAAAGGAGGAAGTGGAGTTAGAGGAGGAAGTGGAGTTAGAGGAGAAAGAGGAGTTAGAGGGAGAAGAGGAGTTAGAGGATGACGAGGAGGAGTTAGAGGAAGAAGAGGAGTTAGAGGATCACGAGGAGGAGTTAGAGGAAGAAGAGGAGTTAGAGAAAGAAGAGGAGTTAGAGGATGACGAGGAGTTAAAGGAGGAAGAGGAGTTAGAGGATGACGAGGAGGAGTTAGAGGAAGAAGAGGAGTTAGAGAAAGAAGAGGAGTTAGAGGATGACGAGGAGTTAAAGGAGGAAGAGGAGTTAGAGGATGACGAGGAGGAGTTAGAGGAAGAAGAGGAGTTAGAGGAGGAAGAAGAGTTAGAGGATGAAGAGGAGTTAGAGGATGACGAGGAGGAGTTAGAGGAAGAAGAGGAGTTAGAGGATGACGAGGAGGAGTTAGAGGAAGAAAAGGAGTTAGAGGATGACGAGGAGGAGTTAGAGGAAGAAGAGGAGTTAGAGGATGACGAGGAGGAGTTAGAGGAAGAAGAGGAGTTAGAGGATGACGAGGAGGAGTTAGAGGAAGAAGAGGAGTTAGAGGATGACGAGGAGGAGTTAGAGGAAGAAAAGGAGTTAGAGGATGACGAGGAGGAGTTAGAGGAAGAAGAGGAGTTAGAGGATGACGAGGAGGAGTTAGAGGAAGAAGAGGAGGAGTTAGAGGAAGAAAAGGAGTTAGAGGATGACGAGGAGGAGTTAGAGGAAGAAGAGGAGTTAGAGGAAGAAGAGGAGTTAGAGGAGGAAGTGGAGTTAGAGGATGACGAGGAGTTAAAGGAGGAAGTGGAGTTAGAGGAGGAAGTGGAGTTAGAGGAGGAAGAGGAGTTAGAGGATGAAGAGGAGTTAGAGGATGACGAGGAGTTAGAGGAGGAAGTGGAGTTAGAGGATGACGAGGAGGAGTTAGAGGAAGAAAAGGAGTTAGAGGATGACGAGGAGGAGTTAGAGGAAGAAGAGGAGTTAGAGGATGACGAGGAGGAGTTAGAGGAAGAAGAGGAGGAGTTAGAGGAAGAAGAGGAGTTAGAGGATGACGAGGAGGAGTTAGAGGAAGAAAAGGAGTTAGAGGATGACGAGGAGGAGTTAGAGGAAGAAGAGGAGTTAGAGGAAGAAGAGGAGTTAGAGAAGGAAGTGGAGTTAGAGGATGACGAGGAGTTAAAGGAGGAAGTGGAGTTAGAGGAGGAAGAGGAGTTAGAGGATGAAGAGGAGTTAGAGGATGACGAGGAGTTAAAGGAGGAAGTGGAGTTAGAGGAGGAAGTGGAGTTAGAGGATGACAAGGAGTTAAAGGAGGAAGTGGAGTTAGAGGAGGAAGAGGAGTTAGAGGATGAAGAGGAGTTAGAGGATGACGAGGAGTTAAAGGAGGAAGTGGAGTTAGAGGAGGAAGTGGAGTTAGAGGATGAAGTGGAGTTAGAGGAGGAAGTGGAGTTAGAGGAGGAAGAAGAGTTAGAGGATGAAGAGGAGTTAGAGGATGACGAGGAGGAGTTAGAGGAAGAAAAGGAATTAGAGGATGATGAGGAGGAGTTAGAGGAAGAAGAGGAGTTAGAGGATGACGAGGAGGAGTTAGAGGAAGAAGAGGAGTTAGAGGATGACGAGGAGTTAAAGGAGGAAGTGGAGTTAGAGGAGGAAGTGGAGTTAGAGGAGAAAGAGGAGTTAGAGGGAGAAGAGGAGTTAGAGGATGACGAGGAGGAGTTAGAGGAAGAAGAGGAGTTAGAGGATCACGAGGAGGAGTTAGAGGAAGAAGAGGAGTTAGAGAAAGAAGAGGAGTTAGAGGATGACGAGGAGTTAAAGGAGGAAGAGGAGTTAGAGGATGACGAGGAGGAGTTAGAGGAAGAAGAGGAGTTAGAGAAAGAAGAGGAGTTAGAGGATGACGAGGAGTTAAAGGAGGAAGAGGAGTTAAAGGAGGAAGAGGAGTTAGAGGATGAAGAGGAGGAGGAAGGATTCAACTGAAGAGTCTGACACAATATAAAATTACATTTAAAAGACGTGTAACAAGTTTTAACATCGGGTTTAGATGACGTTCATGTTGTGTAACAGTGTTTAACAGAGTTTCAAGTTGTTTAACGGTGTTAAACAACTTGAAACAACCTTAAACTAACAACTTGAAACAACTTTAAACTATGTGTTTAACGTAGTTTAAGGTTGTTTTAAGTTGTTTAACATAGTTTAAAGTTGTTTAACGGTGTTTAACATAGTTTAAAGTTGTTTAAAGTTGTTTAAAGTTGTGTAACGGTGTTTAACGGTGTTTAACATAGTTTAAAGTTGTTTAAAGTTGTGTAACGGTGTTTAACGGTTTTCAGTTTCCCCGACACGGATGTAAAACCCGGGGTGGAACCGGACGAACCGTTCCAAAGCAGCAGCTGCTGTTCACCGGCTTCACTGGGAAAGGCCCCGCGGACTTCCCGACCTTCCCCGCCTTAAGGACCGGACACCGGGCAGCAGGCAGCTCGGGTCCGGTCCGCGGCTCCGATACCGGACACTTTAGCACAACTCACCCGAGTCGATCTGCCGCAGCAGCCGCTCCAGCATCCCGGGGGACCGCAGCGCTCCCACCACCACCAGCATGGAGTAGTCCGCCGCAGGCTCCGAGGAACCGGGGGAAGAACCGGGGGAAGAACCGGGGGAAGAACCGGGCCCAGCGCTCCGCTCCGCAGCCGCCATCATGGCATGGACTGTCCGCTGATGACGTCAGCGCGATGCTCCAACGGAACCCCGCCCACCTGAAATCAGAGGCGGGGAACATGATAACTGACATAGAAATGGACCCATAGGAGAGAAGAACCGAGCAGGCCAGTGAATATCTATTGGTCCTTGTGTGATGGGGGCGGGTCCTCTATGACGCCTTCAGGTCCACTGAGGAGCATCTGTGTGGGCGGGGTTTAGGTCCAGTTGGTATTTTACTAGTTTACATATTGAGAAGTAGATAAATATAAATGTTTAATAAGCGGAACGGTTTTGCTATTTCTCCTAAATATAATCTGATAACCTTCCGGTGCAAGAGTTCATATTCATAATCCAGATCTTCTCTCTCATGTTTCCATGGTGAATCCACTTATCTGTGCTCCATTGTTCCATAAATAAAACTTTTGTCAAATATAATTTATAATATACTGGAGCTGTTATGTGGTTCTTTTTAAATATATATACACTATGATTTATTTTAGTTCTGTTATAAACATGTCTATAAAAAAAACTATTATAAAAGTTCAAAGTTCAAAGTTCAGTTTATTGTCACATGCACCAATGACAGCGTCATCAGAGCAGTGGAATTCTTGTGACATGTCAGGCAGCATCTACGCAGTAGACGAGTTTACAAAAAAAAATAACATACTATATAACATACAACATATAATATATAACATATAACATTTAACATTTAACATTTAACATTTAACATAGTCAAATGAAGCAGCAGTTTACAGGGTGAAGGAGGTGGGAATATTAAATTAAATAATATGAATATATGTGAAGTAAGTGTATTTGTATGAGTGGGGGAGCAGAGTGTACATGGTGACTGTTCAGAGGGTCAGTGTTGATTTTTCAGAAGCCTAGTGGGGGGTAGAAGCTGTTTGTGAGTCTAGTAGTCCGTGCTCGATGCTCCGGTGACGTCTGCCAGACGGCAGCAGGGTGAGAAGTCCACAGCCTGGATGGCTGTGGTCCTTGATGATCTTCAGTGCTTTTCTCAGACATCTTGTGTTGTAGATGAGTTGCACTGAAGGGAGATGGCAGCCGATGATGCTCCACTGTCTTCACCAGCCTCTGCAGGGCCTTGTGATCAGAGCGGAGCAGCTACCAAACCAGGCAGTGATGCAGCTTGAGAGGATGCTCTCCATGGTGCACCTGTAGAAGTTTGTTAAAGTTTTTGCAGCCATGCCAAACTTCTTGAGTCTCCTCAGGAAGTATAAACGCTTTTGTGCAGTTTTGATAACAGAGTCCGCTTGTTTGGACCAGGTCAGGTCATCCGTGATAAACACAACGAGGGACTTGAACTCGAGACTCTCTCTACTACAGCTCCATCGATGTGTATCGGACTGTGACCCCCCCCCCCCCCCCCCCCCCCGCAGCTTCCTGAAGTCCATGATCATCTCCTTGGTCTTGAAGACGTTTTATAAATTCAAAATCAAAGATGATATATTTATACAACTGCTAACAAAATGAAGGGAACACTTACATCACAGTATAACATCAAGTCAGTTAAACTTCAGATATTAATCTGTTCATTTAGGAAACACAAGTGATAATGAATCAGTTTCAATGCTTTGGTGCAAATTTGAATCAAAATCCAGAGAAAACCCAAAAAGGGAAATGGTTTTACATGTGCTGGCCAAATACAGCTGCTCTCTCTTTATATTTCCCTGACAAATTCTTCTTTACTTTTGTGTTCTGCTCGTTGTCACTACTGGTAACATGAGGCGCTACCTGCAGCACCAGATAGTCTAGGAGGACACAAACATACATGTGGTCACCCAGCACAATCTCAAGAGCCTTGAGGAGACGCCAGACGTTACACCAGGAGAAACCAGGATACTGTCAGTTACACCTGGAGAGTTGGACATGGCCGTAGAAGGGCATCAACCCAGCAGCAGGACCGGTATCTGCTCTTTTGTGTGAGGAGAACAGGAGGAGCACTACCAAAGCCCTACATAACGACCTCCAGCAGGCTACAAGTCTGCATGCTTCTGACCAACCTGTCAGAAACAGACTCCATGAGGAGGCATGCAGGCCCTATGACCTCTAGTGGGACCTGTGCACACAGCCCAGCACCATGCAGCCCGATTGGCCTTTGCCAGAGAACACCAGAATTGGCAGGTCCGTCATTGGCGCCCGTTCTCTTCACAGATGAGAGCCAGTTCACACTAAGCACATGTGACCACCGTGAAAGAGCCTGGAGAAGTTGTTGTGAACGTTATGCTGCTGTAACATCATCCAGCATGATCAGTTTGCCTGACCTTAATCTGGTGCAGTGGACCCTGGGTTCCTCCTGGTGCAGGACATGCCCGGCCTCATTAGGCCAGAGTGTGTCTGCAGTTCCTTGATGACGAAGGCATTGATACCATTGACTGGCCCTGTGGGTTCACGGTATTACCACCATGGGGAGCAGAGCTTTCAGCCGCTCTGCTCCCAAACTCTGGAACTCACTCCCACCTGACATCCAAACATTGACTCCTTCCCTCAGTTCAAATCCTCTCTCAAAACCCACTTTTTCAGGATTGCATTCACACTGTAGTTGCCATGCTGTTTTTACTTGCACTTTTAATTTTAATTGTTTTGTTATTTGTTTGCTCCTGTTTTAAATTGTAAAGCGTCCTTGAGTGACTTGAAAGGCGCTGTGAAATAAAATGTATTATCATTATTATTATTATTTCCCACATTTCCATGAGCACCTGAACGCAGCGCGTACTTCCTCCAAAATGGCGGCTCCGGAGTTGTGTGGTTTCTTCTTGGAGAAAAAGAAACGGTTCTGTAAAATGATGGTGAGCCGAGGAAGAAGGTTCTGTGGAGAACATGCGACCATGGTGAGAACATGAGTGTTTACATGTAGAGAACATGCGACCATGGTGAGAACATGAGTGTTTACATGTAGAGAACATGCAACCATGGTGAGAACATGAGTGTTTACATGTAGAGAACATGCAACCATGGTGAGAACATGAGTGTTTACATGTAGAGAACATGCGACCATGGTGAGAACATGAGTGTTTACATGTAGAGAACATGCAACCATGGTGAGAACATGAGTGTTTACATGTAGAGAACATGCGACCATGGTGAGAACATGAGTGTTTACATGTAGAGAACATGCAACCATGGTGAGAACATGAGTGTTTACATGGACATGATTCAATTTACATGTTTCATATCATAAAGTTTAGATTTAGATCATTAAATCTGTGTGATTGGATAGTGAGCAGGGGGCGGGGCTTATACAGACACCGAGTTAACAGTGATGAGCTGCAGCGGAAGTTTGCCATGGCAGCAGACCCAGTTAAACCTCCCATCGTAGTACTGGTCAGCCACAGAGTCCCTCCTGACCCTGAGGAACCAGCAGCCCTGTGGTGAAGACCCCTGAGAGGAACATGAGTCTTCATCTGTCCAACTGTCATGTTTCCTGTTTGCAGGAGGAAGGAAACAGCAGCAGGAGAATAGTGTGTCCTCTTGACCCCAAGCAGTGAGTCAAACTGATTGATCAGGTTATTAATCACATGTTTTATCACTGATCGATAAACAGAGAAATGAATGATCATTTGTTTTGTTTGTACTGTGTGTGTTCAGCACTGTGAGTGAAGACAAACTGGACAAACACCTGAAGAAGTGTAACTCCAGAGAGAAAGAGAAACCCGTGAGTCTGAACTGGTTCATCTCTGTCTGAGGTCGAAGGTCGGGGGGGTTAATGTGTTCGATGCTCCTCAGGTTTATTATGTGGAGAACATAAACGCTGGATCCGCCGATGGAGACGAGTGTCAGCAGCAGGTAACACGTGATCAGCTGATCAACTCACTCTACAACCATGCTAATGATGTTGCTCATGCTAACACTTCTGTGTCAGGTGAGTCTGAGTGAGCTGAGCCGGACGGAGTTACGCTCTCTGCTGGACAAACTGAGGACTGCAGTCACAGGTGAGCTGCTGCTTCTCCTCTACCTGACAGCGCCACCTTCAGGACATGTCAACTTTATTCATATAGCACATTTAAAACAACTTGACCAAAGTGCTAGCCTGATGTTGTCATACTCATAATTCTAGTCAGCATGTGAGTCTGAGACCGCTCCATTGGGCTGTGATTGGGGGGGGGGGGCGTGTTTCAACCGAACCAGAAAAAAAAAAGCCTCTTGTCTCAATTGGATAGACCTACAACCAATCAGAGCAACATAGTATGTGACGTATGTTAAGCGACGCATTGTGAGTTATTTACTAACACCGGGTTCACACCGGATGCTGTAGCAGCGCCAAGCCTTAAAGAACAGCTGGCTCCCATCCACTCCCATGTTAAACCTCTGTGCCGGTCACACCGGAGGCTGAAGCACCGCGCGGCGCCAAGGCTGCCTCGCTACCTACTCTCCATGTAGGCTTGAGTGGAGAATACGTAATTTACCCCCCGACACCCGACATTGAACGGAGCAAACAGCGAAGTTCTTCAACATGGATGACATTAAATTAATAATTGAAGTGGAGAAGTGCAGTGAGTTGCATGATCCTCGGAACATGTTGTATAAAGACAACACCAAGGAGGACACATGTTGGGACGCTGTTGCTTAATGTTGGAGCAACAAGTAAGTATATGCTTTTAATCTACTGGATCAACGGGTGATATTATCAGCGCTGCCCGGCGGTTCAGTGTTCTCTGTTCCTCTTTCAAAATGAATGGCTGTCGATTTCTTCTAAAACAGACTCAATGCAGCAGCTACACATCTCAGCTCGCCAGCGGCAGCCATGTTTGTGGAAAACAAAGTCAACACAAGCGTTTGATGACATGGTTGATTACATTACCGTTGATCATCTGTCCATCATGGTATAAAGCCCGCCCTGACAATCTGATTGGTCCGGTCGATTTCTAACCGGACTCCAGACCGAACTTCCCGACCTCAAATGTTGTGGGCGGGGCTAAGTTCGTCTGGCACCCAGGCTACCAAAGTGCTGTACAGGATGAGTGGCACGGCCAAGGACAGTTACAACCTAATACATTAAAGTTCAAGTAAAACAAATAAAATACAATAATGTAAAATAAAAATATATAAGAATAATAATAATAAAAACAATAGAACAAAATAAAATATAAGAATACGATAAGAAAAATAAAATCAGGTGCACTGAAACGCACTCAATGGAGAGCCTGAGAGAACAGGTGTGTTTTATAATGATTAGTGTTGAAGACGGGGCAGATCTAATGTGAAGTGGTTGTTGTTCCACAGGTTTGGGGGCGGCCAAAGGAAGCCAGTGTAGGAGGTGTAGCACGGGGGGGTCTGGTCTTTCTCAGCAGGCGAGCAGCAGCATTTTGGACTAGCTGCAGTTGAATGGATGCTTTGTCTAAGCCTATATACAGGGAATTACAGTAATCCAGCCGGGAGGCTATGAATGCATGTATAATTGTCTCTAGGTCCTTTTGTGGTAGGTAGGCCTTCACTTTGGCAATTTGTCGGAGTTGAAAAAATCTACCTCTGACTACTGAGGAGATTTGTTTCTCTAAATTAGAGATGCTGTTAAACCCTCATGGAGATTCGGTCTCTCCACAGTCTCATGTCATCACTGTTGTTGTAGATCTGCAGTGTAACGTGGAGGACAGCGTAATGTCTCATCCTGCCCTCCAGGGGGAGCTTAATAACCCAAAGAATGGAGACTCAGCCCATAAACACCTGAAACAGCAGGTACAGAAAGATTTAACTCACCTGAATCACATTCTTCTTCAAGAAGCAGAGACAGACCAGGTCCTGTCTAACCTGTCAGGTGTGCCCAGTCTTCTATTCTAGGTCACCTAGAGGAGCTGGGGCTGCTGGGAGGGGGGCGATGCTATGTGGAGTTTGGCGCAGGTCGAGGGAAACTGTCTCACTGGATCCACGAAGCCCTGAAGACCTGCAAGGACCTGCAGCTGCTGCTGGTGGAGCGCTGTAGCACCCGCTTCAAGGCATGACGCAACCTGACAGCTCCAGACCACCGACTTGAGACTTGAGATTCACTGACTCGATTCTAAATTTGACTCCAAAATACAAAATCTCCACACTAACCCCTAACTGCACTTAATTCCTGACGCCTAACTGTCCAAAACTAGACTGCTTGAATCAAGAATCAGTGACTCCAGGCTCCTGGAGTCCAGACTCCCTGACTCCAAATAAGTCAACCTGGTCTCTGTTCTTCTTTAGGTGGACGGGAAACATCAGGATGTTGGAGTTAAGTTTGAGAGGCTGCAGGTTGACATTCAACATCTGGATTTAAGTAAGAGACAAACATCCAGAGAACCTGATGGTTTAAGATCTGAATCCATCTGTTCATGGTCTTCTGTTCTGACTCTGTGGATGTTTCCAGGTAAAGTTCCTCTGCTCCGGAAGAAACATCTCCCATTAGTCGGAGTCGGCAAACACCTGTGTGGAGCAGCGACAGGTGAGAACGCTGTGCTTCACTGAGCTCAGCTCGTCCACAGGCTGGACCTGATCGGATTCAGAGAGCGCTGCTCCTTGATGGTCGAGGTCCTGGGAGCACAGTTGACTAACTGAGCTGAGACCAAATGGTTTTGACGTAACACTAACTGATCTGCCTTTCCAGTTGCAGCTGAACATTAACAGGTTTCTGTCTCAGATCTGGCTCTGCGCTGTTTGCTGGAAACACCAGGACTGAGAGAGGAGACTGAACCACCACCAAAACGCCTCAGAACCTCAGAACCAGCTGCTGGTCCAGACACAGGTTCTGTCTTGAATGATACAGGACTAGTTTCTGATCCTGGTCCTGCATCTGGTGCTGTCCTTGGCCTGGCAGTGGCGCTGTGCTGTCACCATCGCTGTGAGTGGCGCCACTACGTGGGTCAGCAGTTCTTCTTGCAACAAGGACTCGGAGCTTCAGAGTTCTCCGCTTTCTGTCGAATTTCCAGCTGGGCCACATGTGGACTCAGACCGACCAATCAGGATGCAACCAGGCCGGGAGGAGACGAGGAGGAGCACGAAGCCGCAGAGGAGACAGATGCTGTGAACGGGTAACTTTTTAAACTCCTCCAGGTGGTCACAGCAGCAGTGTAACGATACATCAGCCGTCCAATCAGAGAGAAGTCCTGTTAGTAAGTGTTCAAGAGCAGCAGCAACACGTGACTGGTCCAAAACCAAGAGCCTCAACCAATCCACTGGGGCGGGGTTACCTAGTTACCAGCTTGAACCTTTTAACTGCCGTTTTAAAAAGTGTGAATGTTTATTGGATAAAAGCGTCAGCTAAATGAAATGTAATGTAATGTAAAGACAGAAGAACATGGAGGACGGTAGCGTTCACACAGGGTTCAGGGATGATGTAGCGGCTCTTTAGCATGTGGCGCAGAACCAGCAGCTTGGTTCATGTTGGTGTAAAGAGGCCATGAACAGAATGTGAACCGTTTGTCCTGAGGGGGGCGCTAGAGGGCAGGAACAGATCAGGGACATTAGATGATTAACCGATTCTGTGTCTGCAGGTTTTTGTCGGCAGCTGAACGGGAGCAGGTCGGTCGACTCTGTAAACTTCTTATCGACAGCGGCAGAGTTCACTTCCTCACGACTAAAGGATTCGACAGCAAACTGAGTCGCTACGCCGACGCTCAGGTGACCCTGGAGAACGTCCTGCTGACCGCCGTGCCCTCACCGCGACCTCTGTCCTGAGGTCAGGTTCAGGGATTGAGTTCAATTTCCAGTTTTAAATTTCCAGTCATATAAAATAAAGATCAAGACTTTTTAAAATGTCACCTTGAAACTTTTGTGAGAAATGAGACTTACATGTTTTTGTGAAATCATGAGACTGAGTTTAATGTTTGATAAAGTTTCTGTTGAGAATTTTCTGCTTCCTGTTTATGCGTTCTGACACATCACAGGGTCACAGCAGGAGAAGGCGAAAGTTCATCAGCATAATGAAGTGTCAGCAGACTTGACTCTTTCAGCCCTAGACAATAAAACGTTTAGATTGAAAAGCTGCAGCAGAAGAAGCTCAGCAACACATCAGGTCTGAAGATCCTCTGCAATGTTCAGAAAAGAAACAATTATTAGTTATTCATCAGTTAATTATCAGGGAGTTATAATCAAACATTTTATAGTAAGAATATTAAACATTCATTTTAGTGTCATGTGTATCAATTAGTGTTATTGTTAATAGTTGTAGTCATTTTGAAGTTAATTCATTTGAACTGAAGGTGTTATCGAAGCTTCAGCTGTTTCTCTCGAGCTTCTTCAGTAAATTAACTGAGTGAAAAACACAGGAAGAGACGTTTGAGTTTTGACCGAAGAAAACTGATGTTTTAAAATAACTTCCTCCTCGCCGTCCACGCCTGCTTTGACCTGCTTTGACCTGCTTTGACCTTATTGACCTGCTTTGACCTGCTTTGATCTGCTTTGACCCTAACCCTACAACAGAGGGGTTTTGTTCTGGAAACTAATGAGCACATTTTGATTGGTTCTTCTTGCTGCTTCCCGCCCTGCTTTGCATCTTTGCGAGAAGAAATGATGAAGTTAGATCCAATCACAAGACACGAGTGGGGCCACATTTGAATGCCAGGTGTGAACCGGACCATGGAGTCACACTCATGTTCACCCTGACTCCTCCATGGACACACAACTTAGTCACAGAGCTCCACAAGGTTCTGTGAGTGCGGTGACGTGTTGGAACTAACGGTTGATGCGGTGCATGTTGAGCACAGCGTACGACCTCTTCCTGGCCTCCTCGATGTAAGTCTTCATGAACTCTCGTCCAAACATCTCTCTGTCATCATCATCGTCATCTTCATCGTCCTCAGCCTTCATCTTCCTGCATGGCAGCGTCACGTCCAGAGTCAGAGGGTTGTCCCGGAAGTTAACAAACCTGCTCAGAAACAAATACAAAAGACAAACAGGGACGACCGAGAGGTTTATTACGAGACCTCGTCTCAGGTACCAGCTCTGACCATCATCATGAAAACAAGAAGGCCCATCCCATCTCACCCCTTATCCCTTCCCCATTGTTTTGTGCATTCATGTGTGTGTGTGTGTGGGGGGGCTCTATAAAGATGTTTATGATTATTAACGATAGCAGCAACAGTTCATACAGTAACTAGGTAATAGGTATCATTGTTAATAATAATAATAGTTATCTCTGGAGGAATGGGTAGATACAGTTAGGTCGGACAGACCATCCTGAGGCTGGACATGTTTGTGGACAGACTGACCTGAGGTTGGACATGTTTGTAGTCAGACTGACCTGAGGTTGGACATGTTTGTGGACAGACTGACCTGAGGTTGGACATGTCATCCATCAGAGGGGGGATGTCTCTCAGTCGGTTGCTGCTGAGGACCAGCGTGTCCAGACTGGACATTCTGCTGATGTTTTCTGGGAGTTTCTCGATCTCGTTCCTCTGGAGCCACATTGTGTGCAGCTTCTCCATCCTGAACACAGACATATCTCACTGTTGATTGGCCGATGTCTGAAGGGGTGGGGCTCAGGAGGTGTGTCTCACCTGTGTATGTCCTCAGGTAAGTGCTGCAATCGGTTTCCACCCATATCGAGCCACTCGAGCGCTGGCAGTCCAACGATGCAGTCTGGAATGGAGGTGAAGAGGTTCATTGACAGGTCCAGGTGCTGCAGCTTCTTCAGGTTCCTGAACTACGGAACAGATCTTAGGTCAGCTAGATCAGAACCTGTCAGGAGCAGGAGTTAAATTGAGTCTGAAACTGGTTTACGTTAGTGCTGGTTCCTTAGAAGCTTGTTCAGGTTTTGGTTCGTACCTGGTCTGGCAGGTGGTCCACATCCTGGTTCATGGCAAGTTCCAGTTTCTCCAGATTTTCACAGCAGCTCAGCTCTTCGGGAACAAACTGAACTCTGTTGTAGCTCAGCAGCAGCTCTCGAAGCCGGATCAGCCTTCCTGAGACCAGAACCGGGACACCAGAAGAATCAACACACTGACACCTGTGACGACGGAGGGGTGACTGTAGAGGAAGTGGGGTCGGACTGACCGATCTGTTTGGGGATCTCTGTGATCCCGTTACGGGACAGATCAAGAATCAGAAGGTTCTGGAAGCTAGATATGAAGTGAGGGATCTTCTGTAGTCCAGTCCGGTGGATCTGCCACTCCTGGACCTGACTGAGCTGGATCAAACAGTCTGGCAAAGACTAGAAGAATAAGAATTATGAGAAACACGTCACTCATCTGCAGTCCTGGGGCCAGAACAGATCATCCAGCTTCTGCTCCGTGTGCCGGTACCTTCCACTCCTCCTTCTCGATTCGGAGAACCAGCCGTCCGTCTTCTGTCTGCAGCTTCTGTTTGAGTCGGGCCAGAATCGCCCGGTCCTCCCAGACCCCCACGAGCAAACTGGACCCCAAACGTCCAGAGACACGAAAACAAACATCATCAGACATGAACAACAAACATCAAGTGACATGACCTTTGACCTGTGTTGTGAAAAAGGAGGCTCTGCTGTCAGTCAAGCTGTTCATGTCTGTGATTGGTCATAGGCAGTTTCATGCACGTTGACAACCAGCGTCACGTGACCACTTCGCCTGACAGTGATTGGATGTTTGAGTTCAGCTGGATAACAGAACTCAGGTCCACATAGTCACTAATCACCACTTCACCATTCAAAAGATCTCATATGAGTGGGTGGAGTCTGACCTTCCAGTGACTCCGCCCCTGGCTGTCCTCCATCTGTGCTCCTCCTCCTTCCTCGCCCTGATCTTCCCCTCCCACAGAGCCTTGATGGAGCTGACGGAGACGCACGCAGACACGCCCATCATGATGACCTCTGACCTCGTCTTCTAGATGAACTCCCTGTTACACATTATTTATGACGTTAAATCACATCAGAGAAAACTTTTATCATGAAAACTATTAAACTATTAAACTATTAACAGAATGATGATAAATCCTGAACCACAAAGACCAAAGTGCTAATTACTTACTGTAGTTAAGTGTAGCAGTATTGTAGCACAGAGGTACTGTAGTGTTTATATATTGTAGTTTTGTTGTAGTATTGTACTATCAGTGTACCCCATGGGACCTCAGTAGTAGTATAGTAGTATGGCAGTAGTACAGAAGTAGTATCACTTCTCACCTGGTGGGACCGAGACAGCTGAAACATAACAAACAGAAACAGTTGTCCTCCATGTTGGGTCCTCTCTGCTGAAATCTGACCTCAGACCTGTGATGATAATTTTAGCTTTCAGGTCAAATGACCCCGCCTACAGTCACATGACTCCGCCCACAGCCACATGACACTTCTTCGTCGCGTGACCACGCCCACAGTCATATGACTGGAACTTCACTTCCAGAGGAGGAGTAGATACTGAGACGAGGAGGCCACACCCACTGAGTCACATGACGACTTGATGCAATGCACTCACGTTGGATCAGCCTGTGGTTTCAGTCACTGGGATTTTCAGTGTGGTTTTGAATCCAGTCCTCAAGGGGTTGATGGTTTTAGTTTCCATTGATCGTTGTAGCGTCATTTGGATCTCGACCAATAAACAATGGTCATCGGTACAGATTTTATAAATAAATCATTCAGATCTGAATTTAAAATCTGATTCAACTGGTCCCTTAAATGTTTGATATAAAAACAAAGGTTTTGACTTTTGATCAGGATGTGATGAACTTCATCTCTGGACGAGGTCACTTCACAGGTTTTGTTTCTTAGTCAACCAGTCAGACCAGTCCAAGACGAACTTTACCTGCAGCTGCTGCCACGTGATTGGCTGGCAGCACAATCACATGACCAAGCAGGTGATCCCAGTAGAGTGTGGAGTGTTCTGGTTTCATGATGCGATCGGTCACAAGAGTTTAAACCTGTTCTGTTAAATTAGATCTCGTTGTTTCGATCAGGTTTTAAACTTTATTAACATTCATCTCTTTACATGTAGTGTCAATAAAAACAAACACAAAGCAGAAAAAACAGTTTGTAACAGACGACCAACACCAAGTGCTTTTCACCCAGCAGCCCCCAGGGGGCACTGAAGAAGTCCAGGTGAAGAGACGGAGACCAGGCACAGCTCAAGGAGGAGGAGACCAAACACTAGAGCGAAGTCCATCAGGGGACACAAACGCTACTCCACAGGTCACTGCTCCCTGCTGGTCACAATCCTACAGCTACACTAATGTAATGTGAGCAGCAGGGACTATTGATACAGCAGCTGTTCAACACCAGATCAATACAGCAATCTATGTATCAATATCATCAATCTGATTAGTTTCTAAAGAATCTGATCAATCACTTCTGTCCACGTCAGTTTCCTGGAGACACAGATGATGATGCAGATGATGACTGCCTCCAATGACCCGATTAATAACAATAATAATAATAATAATTATTAATCGGCGGGGGGGGGGTGGGTGTTCTGAATACAGTTTCTGGTCAATTTATTGCAGATCAGTTATTGATTATTGAACCAGGAGTTCACTTTAACCTCAAAACTCTACGGTTGATAAGTCATATTGAAAACAACCCGACTGACAGACTGACCTCACCCCCCCCCCCCCCCCCCCCCCCGCCCAAAGGCAACAAGGAAACGATGGGCATCGAAGGTGAAGGCGTCCAGACAGATGAGGTGGGCGAGGGGAGGAGGGGTGAAGTTCTGATCCTGTGGCGTCTCCGTCTCCCGGGGCTGATGGGAAACAGTCCTCTCTATTTCAGGTCCAGCACCATGCTCGCCGGGTTCTCCAGGTACTCCTTCCACAGGTTGGAGAAGCGACACATGGTGGCACCGTCGATGATGCGATGATCCGCCGACCAGCTGACCGTCATGATGTGAGCCGGGACCACCTGACCGCCGGCGTCGAACCGAGGAAGAACCTTAACAGGAACATGAAGAAGCGTGAACATAGTTATTGCTCATTGATGAGTTTGATATGATTATGAATCCAGACACCGATGTTTATCTTGACGCATCATGCTGTTGTCATGGTAACTGGGCCGATGAAGACCATGGCGGTGGAACGGTCGGGGACAGGAAGTCGTAACTGGACCCACCTGGATTTTTCCCAGAGCTCCGATGGCGACCTGTGTTGGGAGAATCACCGGTTTGGCGTACGTCCCCCCGATCTGACGGAGACCAATCAGAAGACAGACAGAGGTCAGAGGTGTCACCGCTGTGTCGTCACATAGTTGTCAAACAATCTTTCAATTTATGTAAAGAGCAACGGATGTTAAAAAAAGAATCCTAGAGGAAACACTGATGATTTTGTTGATTCTGTCCAACATCAACCAAAGTCCAAAGGTCTTGAAGATGCAGGTATTTGTTGTGTTTGAAAAACTCTCTTGTTGAGGGGGAAGGACAGAGGATGTCTCAGCTTGTTAAAGCCTATGAGACAAACCATGATTTGTGAATATGGGCTATACAAATAAAATTGATTTGATTTAATAAAACATGCAGTGTCGGGTGAAGCTGTAACAGAACTGTTATTGCTAATAAATGCTAACATCCACTGTTGCCTCATTGCATGCTTCATGTGACACGTGGTCAACCTTCAATAAATAATGAAAATACTATCATCAGTTTTATTGATAGTATAAATTGTCAATATAAAAGTTTGTGTATCAATAATTTTTGAACATTTGAACAATTCAGCGATAATACTAATAACTGTGATAATTTTTGTCACAATAATTGTGTCATCTCGAGAAGCAGAATACTTGTGTGTTAGTTAATTGTTAGATTACGTTAGTTAGGTATAAGTTACAGAGCTGGACTCACTGATCCGATGTTCGACAGCGTGAAGGTTCCTCCGCTCAGCTCATTGGTTCCCAGTTGGCCCACTGACCCCAGCCCCTGCAGACGGTTCAGTTCCTGTGCGATCTCGAACACACTGAGCAGCTGCACGTTCTTCACGTTGGGAACCAGCAGACCCTGACTTGTGTCCATCGCCAGCCCGATGTTATGAGATGCCTGAGGAACAGGAAACAGTCATGACTGCCACCACCACAGCAGCTGATGTGGAGCCACAGAGCTCAGACTCATGTGAACCTAAACATTCATATGTTACTGATCTACTGACTCACACTCTACCTTGTAGGTGATGTTCTGACAGCTGTCGTCCAGCGAAGAGTTCAGGATCGGGAAGTGTAGGAGACCAAGGGAGGCAGCCTGAGCCAATGAGAGCACAGCGTCATGGGCCTTATTTACTAACACGTGCACAAAATAAGTGTGTGCGCAAAATCGCAGCCAGATTCATTCCACCTGCCATCAGCCAATTTAGTTCTCACCACCATGCGTGTGTTTGTGAATCAGAATCATTCTAAATTTACAGGCGCGTGTCTGCTCTGGGGGCGATGTGGCCAAGGGGGTAGAGCGGGCGTTCTCCAACATGAAGGTTGCCAGTTCAAACCCCACTCTTCCTCATCTGCATGCCGAAGTGTCCTTGGCAAGATACTGAACCCCTAAGTGGCCCCTTATAAATGTTGAGTGTACTAAAAATGTAAGTCGCTTTGAACAAAAGCTGAAATCAGCTAAATGACATGTAATGTAAAAAAAATGTAATGCTCTCTGTAATTAGCATACTGTCAAGACATGAACCAATCAGCATGCACCTCGTTATGTCCTGTGTTACCTTGATTAAGAAGGGCATGTAGCTGAGTTTGACCCCACGACCTTCAGCCACTGATCTGAGTTCACCTCTCAGCGCCACCAGGCGGCTCAAGTCGACCTCGTCACAGTAACCGAAGTGAGGAATCATCAACGCCGCCGTCATCGTCTTCACCATCGCTTTGTGGAAACCTCCAGGAAATAATATTTCGTTCAGTTCACTGATCAGATTACGATCTGGGTCAAAGTCTGGATTATGTTGGTAAATGATCTGTGATTATATGATCTTTAATAGTCTTGATGACGACTCGAAGCTCGAATGCAGTTTGTCATTTACAAATAAGAATTATGATTCATGACTGGACTTCAGACTTAATTCAAATCTGGATTCAAATCTGGATTTCAGTCTGGAGCAAGGTCATGACTACAGTCTGGGTTTAATTCAGGATTAAAGTCATCATGATAACCGTCTGGTTCAAACCTGAACCGTCTGGACATAGGTTTTATTCACTGATGACCTCTGACCTTTCAGGGGCTCTGTGACGTCCTTCCCGGTGAAGACGGGTTTCGAGGTCGTGGGCGGGGGTTTGATGGCAGCCGCTGTGCTCACGGGCCTGGCGGCAGCAACCTGGGCCGGTCCTGGAGTCTGGATCTCGTGAACTGGGGTCGGAGGTAAGATGGCTCCCGTCTGCTTCGCCAGGTAGTTGAGGATGTCTTCCTTCAGGATCCGTCCATCTTTACCTGTCCCCACCACCTCACTTAGCTTTATCTGACAGGACAAGTAAAACCAAGACCGGGTTATAGTAATGCAGAGGATGAGGATGGAATGAGGACAAATTGAGGACTAAGGACTGAATGGAGACAGACTGAGGACGGACTCACGTTGTTCTCCATGGCAAGGCGTCTCACGGCGGGGGTGGCCTGGGTCTTGTGTCCTTTGATTTCCTGGTGGGTGTGTTCTTCTCGAGCCATAGCGGGCGTCTCGACCACGTCCTCCTCCTGGATCACCTCTGAACCACAACAGACCAGTGAGTCTGGATTTGAACTCGGGTCCACAATAAAACCAGGACATGAGGTTGTCTCACCTGAGCTGGACTCCGTCTCGATGTCCACCAGCGGTTTGCCCACTAACGCAGTGCCGTCCACGTCGTAGTAGAGTCTCTTGATGACTCCGTCGTAGCGGCTGGTGATGGTGACGGACGCCTTGTCGCTCTGAACCTCACAGATGCTGTCAAACTGAGAAACTTTATCGCCTTCCTTCACGTACCTGAAGGACAAGGACAGGTCTTGATGAAGATGATGTCACAGGGCCAGTTCTACTGTTGGGGAGGTTTCAGTACTTACCACTCCTTCACCGTCACCTCCATGATTCCCTCACCGATGTCCGACAGTTTGAACTGGACGATGGGTCCTCGACTTGCTGAGGACAGAACGCACTACATATCAGAAGACATCATCAAGGCTAAGCTAGCGTACGTAGCAGCACGACGGTGACGATAGAGACATTCAGGTTTTCTGTGAACTAACCCTTTATGCATTAGTTTAGTCAAATCTTCATGCGTTATCGCAAAGCACATGTTTTCATAATATTCTGAAGCCCTATTTGACAGTGTGTCTCTGATTGGACAGTGTCTCTGCACAGTGGTGTGTCTCTGATTGGACAGTGTCTCTGCACAGTGGTGTGTCTCTGATTGGACAGTGTACAGGTGAAATGCTGCCACTTCTTAAATGAATAAAGTTTTGTTGCGAGTTTGAATTACAGTCTGTCCACTTCTTGGTTCCTGAAAACCTGAATGTGATGCGATGTGATGTGAGCAGGGGAATTTCTGACTTTCACAATAAAAGCACAGACGGTTTCAGAGGACCTGTGCGGACCCGGGTCTTGACTCACCCACAGTCGCGTGCAGAGTCCTGCAGCTGAACGTCCACTCATCTCTGTCACGTGTGACCGCGAGCAGCGGCAGAACGCGCTGCGACCGGAGGCTCTGCAGCCGGAAACACCTGCCGCGGTACTGATGAGTCAGCTGACCGGAAGACAAGCACATCAACACTTTATAAACACAGGTAGAGTCACGTACAACACTGACGTCACTGATGTTGATGACCTAGGCTGCGTTCCCGACAACTCGGATATTCTGACTTCGAAGCGTTCCGGTGCACGCTGATGACGCCAGACAAGCCCTGCTCCATGACCTAGGGGTAGATGAAGTTGGCCCGAGTTCACAAGTTCGAACTCCGACTGTGAGCTGTCCACTGCACGCATTGAAGTTGGAACGAAGCTTTAAAGCTCGTTCCCAGTGCCGGTTCAGTCTCTGCTGAAGGTTGTTAGCCTTTAGCCTCTAGCTGCTGTTTGACCCCTGTGTTGTTGTTTACTGTTTGTCTCTTGTTTGTATTGTTTCTCATTGATGTTAAACTCAACATTCCCGCCTTGAATCAATAAAGTTTGATTTCATCTGCAACTGCAGTATGCTAACTGAAGCTAGCAACCAGCCGCTGTGTTAGCGTGTACTTTTAGATTGTAATTCAACCAGTACGCGTTAGCATCGGAGTTAGCACGGCAGCTAACAGGCTATGCTAGAGAGCTAACCGGCTGAGGACATGACTTTAGCATCTGAACCTGTCACACTGTTTATTTCCTCACCAGCCGTCTGAGCGCACTGAACGAACCTCTGGTCACCGCCGCCATCTTTCCTGTCTGAGCGCGTCACAGCCTCACGCCCCAATCACAGACCAATCAGCGCACAGACTTCTTCTTCTTCTATTACGTCAGCAGTACACATGACGTAACAACGCCACCGGGCGGTCAGCGGAGGAACAACAGAAACACCATTTCAACTTTTTTTTAATTTGTTGACTTAAATCAACAACTTAAAAATAAAATGACTAAATACAACAAATATATATGATTTAATGAAAATCAAATGTATTTATAGTTAGACCACCACATCCATACTGTAATTTAATTTAGATAATTAATTTACAAATTGATTATATAAATCATATTACATTGACTTGGGTGCCATGAACACGTCTTCTGGTCTGATATTGTGTGGGTGTGTGTTTGTGGGTGTGTGTGTGTGTGTGTGTGTGTCTGTGTGTGTGCGTGTACATGTGTGTGTGTGCCTGAGTGTGTATGCGTGTCAGATGGGCGTGGTCAGTGTGATGGGTGGGCCCTCAGATGAGATGATAGACTGATAGATGAACTTTGTCATTTGTTGTTCAGACAGTTTTTGCTGCAGCAGGAAACTGAAGGTAAGAGAATCATGTTAAATAATCAACTGTTTTCTTTAGATGTGAAACTTTTAACGATGCAAAACAATAATTTATAATATTTGACCTCTGACATCAATACACATATATGATGAAAGTGATCGGCTGCTTTAATTTTAGATTAAATCTTTAATGTAATTTTCAATGTAACTTAGTCTTAGGAATGTTCCTGCTGTTGAGTGCACTACAAACGCCATATCTTTTATTTAAAAACTAAGAGTTCATGGTCCCTGACATCAGAGCAGTCACATGATCTGTGATGTCATCAGCAATCCAGTAAACGGCCTTACGTAAGAAGCACTAATCTAACGTTCTCCAGGTCCAACACGGTTTGTCCTGAATGTGGCGCTGTTCAGATTCACTGATGTATTGTAAGGGTTGAGCTCCGACCTCTTGTCCGTTCAACCTGTATGTGTGTGTGTCTGTGTGTGTGTGTGTGTTTGTTATCAGCACACCAACAGACTGACATATCGGAGACTAACAGCCTGAACTAAAACGATTGTAACACAAAAACCTAAAGTAGACGTTAAGACATGGTCCGTGTTTTATGTTAAATGTTAAATGTTACTCTTGACCTGTCACATGACCTGTCACATGATACATATTACACGTCCATATTTCCTTAGTGTGTTTCAGGTTAATTTGTGAATGGAGCAGCAGACTCTTATCAGTAACTAGTTACTCACTAACCCTCACCCGTGTCACGTGATCCAGAGTTCACGACCCTGGGCTGGATGCTGCTGTCTCCATGGAGAGAATAACAAACCCGTTTCCATGGGCACCAGCCTGTGGTCTTTGCTGTTTCCATAGAAACCAACAAATACTCGCTGCTGTTCTCATAGTAACCACTCATCATCTCTGAGGTTGCCATAGTAACTAGCTCAACTTCCATAAGATTGGATTCAATTTATTTTATTTTGGGATCGGGGGGGGGGGGGGGTTGCAATTTCATCTCCGTCAAACTAATTGTTACACTGAAACAAAATGATATGATGCTGTGATAACAATTGTTTTAATATTAATTGAATTCATTGTTTATCAGTAACAATCCTATCTATTGTTGTTTTAAAGAATGATCATCAGCATGAATTGACTCTTCAGATCCGGGCGCCATCTTTGTCCATCAAAATCATCACCCACAATCTCCACAGCGCCCCCTGCAGCGCCCCCTTCAGCTCCTCCTGCAGCGCCTCCTGCAGCGCCACCTTCAGCTCCTCCTGCAGCGCCTCCTGCAGCGCCTCCTGCAGCGCCCCCTTCAGCTCCTCCTGCAGCTCCTCCTGCGATCATGGATAGCACCCCAAGGAGGTGGATTCTGAAGCCTCTGTCACCACTGCTGCAACCCTCAGACCTGCGAACCATTGCCGGCCCCGCCCGTGGTGACGCCCCTGACCTGGACGGTCCAGTCTTCAGCTCAGACAACATCTCCGTCACTAGCAACCATTGTGTGGTCTGCGCTTCCCAGCAGGAGGATGGGTCCCCGGACAGAGGGAGCACCAGTGACGAGTGGCAACCCAGCGGCCCCAGCAGCCCCAGCAGTAGTTCAGGCTCTCAATGTGGCTTCTACTCCTTTGTGGAGGATCCATCGAGTCAAGAAGCAGAGCTCAACGAAGCCTGGATGGTTTCACCACAGCGGCAGGCTCAGCTGCTTACCTTGAGGGTAAAAAAAGGATTCAAACTACAGACCTACACCAGCAGCAGGAAGCCAGAGAGCCTATTCTCAGAGAGCAAAGAAGACTCACAGTACAAAGTGGATCCAGAGAATGTCATCAAAGTGGTGGGGGAGGAAGAGGAGAAGCAGCTTCGCAAGGAGATCATTCACAGCCAAGCACTGAAGAAGAGCCCAATGTTCAAAGATCCTCTGCATGTTTTGGAGGATCTGGATCTGAGCATATCCACAAACCAACTGCTAGATGGTTTCAGTTTGAGCTACCGTTCTGTGAGCTCCAGGCCAGAACCTCCTAAACCAGCTGAATCTGAGGCAGTCAACAAGGAGCAGATCAACTTCAGTGCTGTGCGACAACAGTTCCTGAAGATGGAGCAGGACCTGTTGAATCCCGTCCTCAACCCTCTAAAGTCCTCAGCAATACACCTGACTCCATCTTTTCAGCAAGATCCTGATGTGTTCTTGTCTAGACAGGAGGAGACATTCGACAGTGTGGAGGTGAGTGATGACACATATCAGTTTAAGCCATCAGAAGAAGATAAGAGCTACCCAGAAAGGAAGGGGACAGGGGGCAGCGGATACACCAGTGATGAAGGCATGTTCAATGACAACACTCAGCATGAAAGCATCGGCTGCAAGTCCACAGCTGAGTCTGAGACTCCAATTGAAAAGGAAATCCGATTAGTTCAGGAACGTGAGGAGAACCTGCGGCATTCTCGTGGCCTGAAGCACGCTGACAGTAAGAAGGAGGTAGTCGAAATCAAAACCAAACGTTTACAGTCATCGCTCAAAACTATCAAAGTTAAAGAAAAGACTTGTATGAGCTTCATTATTCAGCAAGACATTCAGAAGGAGATTGAGACTAGTGAGGAAACTCAGCAGTCGGGAGGGATCTGGGAACAACACAACCTAGATGTTCCACAGCAGCTGGAGGAGGTAAAGTGCAACATTGACCAACAAGACACGGACAGGAAGGCAGAGGAAAGACCTGCGTCTGTGTCTGGAGAGACAGATGTCTTCTTGTCTCCCTGCTGTCCTCATAGACACCCTGAAAAAACCCAGTTGTCCATCACTCAAGATAATTCAGCTTTCACCTCCTTCACTGTGAAGGACTTGAATGTCCAGGGGTCAGGACATTTGGACCAGGATCCAATTACTCCATCACACCCCTCCTTGCCCTCCTCCCCAGCACTGACACCTCAACATAAACTAACCTGGACCATGCCTCAATCTTGGAGGGAAAACCTGGAGTTCACTGGCCTGCAGTCTAGAGGACAAGGAGCTCCAGATTTCATAGAGATGGAGATCGAGGAGAGCCTGAGACGGGAACAGGAGTTGAGGGAGTCCAGGGAGAAAACCAATCATCAGCTCTTCTCTCCAACTCCGGGGCTGGAACAACCAACCAGGATGGCTGTCAGTCAGTTGCACCCTTCTGCAAATACAGGTATGTGGTTCTTGTCAAGGTCTGATTACAACCCAGCAAAATGCATCTGATTCCACAGGAGAGGAGCCTGAAGGTTCCACCTCCTGCTCTACTCGCACAGACTGTCACTGCCTTGTTTTTGGAGTGAATACTTGCTTTTGATTAATTTGATCAATTGGGACTCGAGATTAAGTGAAAATTTATATTTTTGAACATTTTCTAACGACTTCATTGCTCTAGTTAATTTGTGCTGAATTCTAACTTTAGCACCTCCTGCCTGAGGATCCCTTCTACAACTAGTAGAAGGAAACTTTACACCCAAATGGCTGCAATGCATATACATATATAAAGGTACAGCCGGGAGCCGGTTAGCTTAGTTGATGAGATAATGAGTAACTTAACGACGGAGCGACCGACATCCAGCAGCTGAGGTTCAGGCTGAGGTCCTCGTCAGTTTGACTGATGATTAACTGGATCCGAGCAACAACCTGCAAACAGGAAACTACAGAAGACCAACGTTACACAACCTGACTGTTGATCCCATGTGAGCCGATTAGTCGATAAATGATTTGATTAAAGATGAGGCGATGAATAAATATTAAGTTTATCTTCAGTTCATTTGACTGAAAATATGAAGCTTTCACCTGCATGAGGACGTTATCCAACATGAGGATCAAAGGGCAGGTTCATGATTTCTGTCACTCTCAATTCAATTGAATTATATTTTAATACGTTAACATTTTAGAGAGAGACACATAGAGAGAGAGACAGAAAGAAAGAGAGAGACAGACAGAGAGAGAGAGAGACAAACAGACAGAGAGAGAGAGACAAACCGAGAGAGAGACAGAGAGAGACAGAGCGAGAGAGAGAGACAAACAGACAGACAGAGAGAGAGAGACAGACAGA
>NC_084953.1:0-72500 GCF_949316205.1 Platichthys flesus | reverse complement strand
TCTCCCTGTTTGTGTCAGTACGCAGGAATCCAGCCGACTGACGACGTCAACAATGAGGTACGATCACTTTCACTATTAGTGACGTCTGACGGCTGTGGTGCCAATGACTCCAACCAGTAACTGTTTCATCCTGCTTGCTGTCTCTATGCTAAGCTAAGCTAACTGTTTCATCCTGCTTGCTGTCTCTATGCTAAGATACCCCATTGTCTCAAATTTTTATGATAAATGAAGTTAGCTGTTTCCCATGCTCTCTTTATGCTTAGCTCAGCTAGCTGTAACTTTTCTCTAAATGTTGAACTGGTCCTTTAATATATTTAAACCTCTTCTTCTTTTTCTTCTTCTTCTTACCAAAGTTCTTACCCTAACCCTCAGAAAATAAATACATCAGGCTTTGGATATGCTTTCCAAAATTCTAGCATATCTTCTCTCTGTCTCTTTGTCTCTGTCTCCTGGTATCTTTGTCTCATTGACTCTTTGTGTCTTTATGTCTCTCCTCAGGTCGTTGAGTCGACTCGTGTCATTCTACATAAAAACCAGCGAGCCATGCGATGGGAGGCCGGAGTCTTCACCAACCAGAAGGACCAGCAGGACTAGATCCAGGAACAGGATTTGAAGTGGGGGTTTCAAATGGTTTAAAACTGTAGCTGTGTCTCAATTTAGGAGCTGCATCCTCTGCCGGGTGCATTTGTTGACCGATCGCGTCACATGATGAGACTAGACTGTCCCAATTGGAAGGCTCCTCCAAATGTGTCCTTACCACCCGAGCCACCAGGTGGATCCTTCCCGGCACAACCAATCCCAGGATTCATAGCGCTTCACGGAACGTTAATTGTTAACTGTAATGGTAGGTAATGGTTGTAACTGCGGGACAAGCTTGTGACATTTGTTGTGTAGACCTGGTCCACCACAGGAGTCAGTGTAGACCTGGTCCACCACAGGACGTCAGTGTAGACCTGGTCCACCACAGGACGACAGTGTAGATCTGGTCCACCACAGGAGTCAGTGTAGACCTGGTCCACCACAGGACGTCAGTGTAGACCTGGTCTACCACAAGACGTCAGTGTAGACCTGGTCCACCACAGGAGTCAGTGTAGACCTGGTCCACCACAGGAGTCAGTGTAGACCTGGTCCACCACAGGAGTCAGTGTAGACCTGGTCCACCACAGGACGTCAGTGTATACCTGTTCCACCACAGGACGTCAGTGTAGACCTGGTCCAACACAGGAGTCAGTGTAGACCTGGTCCACCACAGGACGTCAGTGTAGACCTGGTCCACCACAGGACGTCAGTGTAGACCTGGTCCACCACAGGACGTCAGTGTAGACCTGGTCCGACACAGGACGTCAGTGTAGACCTGGTCCACCACAGAATGTCACTGTAGACCTGTTCCACCACAGGATGTCAGTGTAGACCTGGTCCGACACAGGACGTCAGTGTAGACCTGGTCCACCACAGGACGTCAGTGTAGACCTGGTCCACCACAGGACGTCAGTGTAGACCTGGTCCACCACAGGATGCAGCCGCTGAATTGAGACATAGCCAACAACACTCCAACATGAGAGGCTGCTCCTGATTGGTCCTATAAGATGACGTCTCCTGTCATTCAATCAGTGGAGACAAAAAAAATTGTGTTGAAAAAGATTTTAAAACTCAATAGATATAATAATACTGAAAGTAGCTTTACCTGTGTCTACCTGTCTGTCTCTATCTGCCTGTGTCTCAATCAATCAATCAAATTTTATTTGTATAGCCCATATTCACAAATCACAGTTTGTCTCATCAGGCTTTAACATGGTGAGACGTCCTCTGTCCTTCACCCTCAACAAGAGTCAGGACAAACTACTAAAAACCTTTTAACAGGTACAAATACATAGAAACCTCAGAGACACATGTGAGGACCCGTCTCCCAGGACGGACACAAGTCAACAGATGTCAAGTGAAGGAAACATCATCAGGATTAAAGTTGTTAGCAGCATTGATGAGGGTAGACATCTTGAAGGATAACTTCAACACTATATGTCAATCAGTCCTGATGCATCATAGTCTCTGGTCAGCAGCCAGCAAGATCATGATCCACCATCCAGACCAGATCCACTATAGTCCACAGTCATTGTCCACTGTCGCCAGTTAGGATCCATCACCATCCAGACCACCTCGGTCCTGGTCCACCACCATCTGATGCCAACGTGACACAGGATCCACCATTACCACTACGATCAGCCAGCACGATATAGAATCCACCAAACTGGATCAAACTGGATCCACCACCGCAACCTCTGATACACGATCCACAATCACAATCCATGATGATGTGGCCACAGAGGCCCTGGATCTGCAGCCGATAAGACACAGGGACTCGGGGGAGGGGTCAAGTCAGAAACATGTACTGATGAGATATAGATTATACTTTGATGTGATAATGATGGAGTGTGTCTGTCTGTCTTTACCTGTCTTTGTTGTGCAGGAATCTTCTGTTGTCCAAACCAACTGCCCCAGCCAAACACTGAATAGATGTGTTGATGTGTTGCATCATGGGAACAAGCGCTTTCTGATTCTGATCATTTGGTTAAGATTGTCTCTTTGTCTAACATCACTAAAGTGAACCTGGTGTGTGCGTTGAAAACCTAAACTTGTATAAATGAACTGCTTAAATAAAGTCAGCTGACTGTGTGGGCGGGTGACAGCATCCACACTGCTATGGAAACTGAATAATGAGTCTCCGCCTTCTAATCTGTCTCCGCCCTCTGGTCAGTCTCCGCCCTCTGGTCAGTCTCAAGCATTTTTCCTTCAATATCAGCCTCACCACAGAAACCACCTGACTCCTGAGTTCTGTTGAGATAAACCACTTTTGGGATCAGAACCCTTCGTCTTTGCCCCCCCCCCGTTTGTTAAATATAACAAATGTGGTTATTAATACAGAAGAAAAAAGATCTGTTTATTTCTCTCCTGGCATTAACACATGGTCACTGCACTCTGTAGTTTTCATTTTCAGCTGAAACAAAGTTCTCAGTGAACTTCGTTCATTGTTCTTTGGGATTTCCTGAACATCGGATTCATGTGATCGCTGGTCGGAGCTACGAGATGTAGAGAGAGAGCTGATGTGGGCGTTTCTTTGACTCCACCCCTCAGCTGCCTGCAGGTCACATGAGGACTCAGTCAGACCAAGTCGAGCTCAGCGTATGTGAGCTGCTCGCAGGTCTTTCATCTCTCAGCTCTCATTGGTCGGTTAACCCAGATGCTCCCGTGGAGGAAGAAGAGAATCTGAGGCTGTGTGAAACGAAGAGGTTTTTCATTTAACAGCCAATAATAAACTATGGAAGCCTGGTAGTACAACGTGAGGAAAATCTTATGATTTGATACTATACAAATACAATTTGATTGGATACAAATTCCTCCACATTTTGCGACATGATAACAACAATAAAAACCAGTCCACTTTCATTCAAAAGTTCAAAAACAATAACAAATGAAAAACTTTTTTAAAGTCGTGAATTGATTTGAACCAAAGAAACAATTTATAAAAGAAAATGTCAAAAATTAATTTCATTTGAACATAAGTATTTGAATAGACATGATACAATATCCACTGAACATAATTCTGAAAACTGAATTACTTTTGAAGGATGTCGTGTCGAAGAAGTAGTAATTTTTTATTGTTCATCAGACGACCACGAGCATGCAGCATCCGTCCTCCGTTTATTTTTCAAAGCAGCACATTTGTCTTTTTAACATTTCCCGTCACAACATTAACAGAAACATGCTTTTTACATTCAGGTTCTTTTGAGTCTTCATGAATAAAAAAAAGAGATGATGAGGAAATCGAGCCGTCGACGTGCAACAACACAAACACAGTAACAACACAGACACATCATCAGCCTCATATTTACAGACACACTCGTTACATCCAAACAAAGGACTTTTGTTCTGAAAGGTTTGACTTTGTGCTCAAAACATTTTGAACAAATTACAACTTCAGGTCTTCTTTAATAAACAAGGTTTTAAAACTTCATCAAAGTTTTTGTATTTGCAGATTCACAAGTCAATATTTTTCAATCTTATGATTTTGTTACTAACATAGAAATTTGTCATGCGACAAACTTCTATGCAGATGACACTAACTTGTATTTATGGGTTAAAATGCCGATTTAATATATATTCGGAACAAAGACATGGAACTTTTAAATCATGGAATGTGTCTTTAATTATGAATATCATTATTTAGATATATATTTAATCTCAAGTTGGTCCATTTTTCATCAATACAAACATTCACTTGGACGTGCAGCCTCGACCAATCACAGAGCAGCACACAAACAAACCAACATGCTGAGAATCACTATAGCAACCAAATATCATAACACAACACACTCATCCAGGTAATATACAGTCGGTGTGAGATCTCAAGTGGCTTAGGAAGCAGTGGGCGGAGTCTTGAGCTTCAGGTTTGTGCTTCGTCACAAATCTTTTCTTTGACTTCAGGTTATTGAGAAACGAGACGCTGTGGAAATGTTCCAGCTTCCTGCTGGGAGCACTGTGGAAACGTTCCAGCTTCCTGCTGGGAGACGCTGTGGACGGTCGTCTCGTGTTGTCAGGAAGACCTTTCACCGGATCACGATTCTGACGAGAGGGACGAAGACGATCACTCTGTTCTGTGGGGGGGTCACTGATTTTACTTTGCTATTGGTAATGCTAATGTTAAGTCGGGGGTTTAATGTTAGTGAAAGTAAACGAGTCGCATCACAGAACGTCAGCACAACCCCACCCTACAACCCCAACCTACACATTCACTCCTCCTACTCTCCGTCATGGGACAGGAGTCTGTTTCTGATTGAACTTATTCATTAAACTAGTTTGATTTCTTGTATTCTGTGCGACGTGTGACACCTGAATGTTTCATTATTATTATAACTTTAACAGTGTCTCTGATGGACGGCAGTGGACAAAACTCAGGGCTGATGGACACACTTGAGCCTCGAGCATCACTGAGTAGGCTCTTTACTGTTAGTGACCAGTTTTAAAATAAGGCTTTTATTTTGAAGGGTAAGAGACTAATCCCTGAACCTCCTTCCCTGCAAACTCTTATAATAGTTTTCCTGGTCACTCTGGTTACGAATCTCTCGATCCAGCAGGACTAGAGCCGTCTTGCGTCTCATGTCCATCTTAGTCTCCACCGACACGTCCTCCTGGGAGTGAGAAGGGGGCAGGGCGGGGTTGAGAGTGGCGCACCTCGAGGTGGATCGGCGTGGCCGGAAGCTGCTGTTGTGTGCGACCGAGTCTCCTCGGTCCAGGCTGTTAAGGTCGTAGGTGTACCGCGAGTTGCCCCCATTGGGTGACCCCGCCAACTCCCACGGGTTACCATTACCTGTGAGGGATGGGGCCTGAGGAGGGGGCAGGGCCTGGACAACAGGATGGTGGGGGGCATGGGCATCCACTGTGACGATACCCGACCCCTCCCGCTGCTGCTCACAGGCGGGGCGGTAGTGCGGTGAGTTGGATTTGGAGGAGGCACCGGAGCAGGTGGAGGTGGTCTCAGAGGACTTCTCCCCGGAGGAGGGGGGGAGGAGTCCCTGCTGCTTTGACATGGCGATGACCTGCATGAGTCGTGGCTGGTTCGCAGCAGCACGGGCCAACCCATCCCCACTCGTCTTCTCCCGGATAGCGAGCCACTTGGCGCGGGTCAGGGCGCTCTTTGGCGACACAGGTGGGGGTCCTGCTTCAGGAATCTGTGGTGGTCTGGGAGTTGCAACAGCTTTGGCACCCCCTTGAGCAGGAGTAGGGTTTTGACCGGAAACTGACCTCCCCGACTGCACCACAGGTTGGTAGATAGGAGCCTGAGACCCCCCATCGTCAGTCCCCACAAAGCCCACATCCGATCCATCCTCACTGGCATCCCGCTCCGCCTCATCACGAGCGCTCAGGCCTCTCATCTCCATCGACTTCTGCTTCCACTCTGACACCAGCTGCTGCGAACGCATTGGATCTATGGGAACCTGAACGGCCTTCAGACGCCGCTGCACCGGCTGCACTGATTGAACTGGCTGAACTGGGTCCTCTGGTCTCTCGTTGGCCCCTAAGACCCCGTTGATGCTCATGCTGGCCCTCGGCAGCGTATGACTGAAGGTCAACATGTTCTCTTTCCCCATTGGGCTCCGAGGAGCCAGCAGCTCCACGTCCACGCTGGCCCTCTTCAGGCTCCCCATGGAGTCCTTCTCCCTCTGCAGGGGCCCCAGGCCCTCCAGCCGGTCGATGGGGGGTGGACCGGCCGCAATTTCATCGTTACTTTCCGAGGCGGAGGCGGGTCCCTTGTTGTAGACGGACTCGTGTCCTCGTTCTGTCAGCGCTCGAAGAGGGTCTTCTTTTGGTGGAGGGGGGGGCAGGGGTTGTGTGTTGTCATCAGACGACTTGAAGTTAGCCACAGCGTGGACTGCCTGAAGGACGGAAATAAAATAGTGTCTTAAGGACGGAGAAAAAAGTGAAACCATAAAGCATTGGTGGAAAGTAACTACTCTAAAGTGTCTCAAGTATTATTATGACTACACCTATAACTCTTAAGTGTTTACAGTGCATACACTGTTAAAGTTCCAAACTAAAAATCTGCTGAAACTCTTGATTTCAACTTTTGGGTCACAACGTTTTGTTTACATTTCGTTTCTTAAATAACAAACAAACAAACAAAACTTCAAGAGCGGAAAAACATAAACATACAAATGAAAACTCACACACACCAAAAATATTTGTATTAGTGGATTTTGTTTAACGCTGTGTTGTGTTGTCATTGTACGTTTGACGTTTACTGTCGTCATGACAACAGAAAAGGCAGGTATCACGAACAGGAAGTGATCTCACAAGGTAGGCGGCGACAAACGCTCCGATGAGGAAGCCGACGTAGACGTCGATGGGATGACTGCGGTGCTGAGTGACCTGCGTCAGACCCGATAGCGCTGCGCTGATGGCGAAGGCGAAGACGAGGACGGGTTTGAGCAGCTTCGTGCTCTCGGAGATGGTCGAGTTAAAATACATCTGAAGAGAGAGAGAGCGAGAGAGAGACTGATCACAGATCAATAAAGCATCAATTATCTCATTATAATAAGATTGATTGATCAAGTCTCATATTTAAGTTTCCATATTCATCATTGATTATAATGTTGTTCATTGATGACTGTATTGTTGATTATAGATTTGGAAGATTTTCCAAATAAAGCATCTGTTGTGTGAAAGTTTGTCAACGATCTGATCAAACTTTACTCACTGACACATAAACAGCAGCAAAGGCAGAAAGAGTTGCATGCTGGGAAGGAAACGTCTTCCTGTGGGAGAGAGAGAGAGAAAGAGATTATTTAGATTTTTTAAAGATCACTTTATTCTATCAATCTGGGATTTACACCAACAAACATTCTTAAACCAGATAAAAAAAAATCTGATTTACTCCACTGAAGAAAAAGAGTTGATTCCGGCACTTTCCATTCTCAAGGCTCATGTCCCAGCATGCAGTTCATCTAGAGAGAGTTCAGTATCTAGAGCTGCGTTGGAGTCGGCAGCCACCGGAGGAGCATAGCCCTAACCCTAACCCTAACCCTAACCCTAACCCTAACCCAGCGTAGAAACATCAGCCAAATCTAGATCCTGCTGATCTTCTGTTCTCAGAGCGCCCCCTGTGGTGTGAGGCCCACATGGATAAAGCAGCCTGCCCCTCTGCTCCACAGCCAAACACTTCATGGTCCCAGAAGTCACAAACAGGATATGTAACTGAATCCAGAGCAGCCTCCAACCGGCAAGATCTTCACTGCATGTCAGCTTCTCCTGCTGCGCTGCTGACAACGGGCAGATTGCCCCAAAGCCTCAACCTGCACCGACCGGAACTAACATGAGGAACCACAAACTAATCATTCATGTCATCCATCTTTGGATTTATAGATCACGAAAGAGACTGACCTGGCGGCCATGATGGCGTGCTGGTCGTGCCCGGAGCAGATATCTTTGGTGACATACGGGTTCTTGTCACATGACACTCCGGCCTGAGTGTAGTTGGGTTTACAGACGGTGAGGAAGAAGGGGGCGTGGTAACCTGTCGACAGCTGGATGACGTCAGTGACGAGAGCGGTTGCACAAAGACCAAACACATGCACACCTGGAGAGAGAGAGATAGAAGGGTGGTGGTTGTTGTAGGTCTGACACAGCGTGTGGTGCAGGTGGTGCAGGTGCAGCTGGTGCAGCTGGTGCAGCTGGTGCAGCGGTCCACACGTACCTACAAAGCGCACCGTCCTCCTCAGGAAGGAGTTGAAGTTGCAGCCTCCGGCGTTGATGCTCTCCTCCGCCCGGCGCAGCTTCAGCCTGGACTGCAGGCAGTAGATGACACCTTCAACCACCATGATCTGATTCATAAAACAAGCGCACCCTCAGTCCCTCGCCCCCTCGGACTCAGCCTATTGGAAACACGGTGTGAACTGGGGGGGTTGTTACCGAGGCAGCAGGTCCGGCGAAGGCGAGGCTCAGCAGCATCAGCAGCGGGATGAGCTCGTCTCCTCCGTCCACGTACGGCAGACTGAGCTCACGGTCGTGGCAGCGGAAACCAACCTGAGCCGGCTGCACCACATCCGTCAGCTCCAGGAAGTAAAGAGAAACCATGGAGGACGCTACAATGGGCAGCTAAACACACACACACACACACACACACACACACACACACACACAGCAAGTCCAGCAAGTTAAACAAATGATGAAGAAACCTAGATTCTAGATTATCAGGAATGATTCAGCACCCGGCACGTGTGTGTGTGCTTGTTTGTGTCTTTAAGTCTGTGTGTGTGTGTGTGTCTTTATGCCTGCGTGTGTGTGTGTGTTGTCACCTCCACAAAATAGAAACATGGTAGCAGAGTCAAACTGTCCTTCGGAGGTTTCTTCTTCAACTTTTCTGACGAATTCATCATCATCATCATCCTGATGAATCTGTAACACAATCAAATCATCATCATCATCATCATCTTCAACATCATCATCATCATCATCATCATCATCTTCAACATCATCATCATCTTCAACATCTTCATCATCATCATCCTGATGAATCTGTAACACAATCAAATCATCATCATCATCATCTTCAACATCATCATCATCATCATCATCATCTTCAACATCATCATCATCATCTTCATCATCATCATCTTCAACATCATCATCATCAACATCATCATCATCCTGATGAATCTGTAACACAATCAAATCATCATCATCATCATCATCAACATCAACATCATCATCATCATCTTCAACATCATCATCATCTTCATCATCTTCATCAACATCATCATCATCATCATCCTCATGATCTTCATCATCATCTTCAACATCAACATCATCATCATCATCATCATCACCATCATCATCATCCTCATGATCTTCATCATCATCTTCAACATCAACATCATCTTCATCATCATCATCATCATCATCTTCAACATCATCATCATCAACATCATCATCATCCTCATGATCTTCATCATCATCTTCAACATCAACATCATCATCATCCTCATGATCATCATCATCATCATCATCATGATCCTCATCATCAGCATCATCATCACCATCATCATCATCCTCATGATCTTCATCATCATCTTCAACATCAACATCATCTTCATCATCATCGTCTTCAACATCATCATCTTCAACATCATCATCATCTTCATCATCATCATCTTCAACATCATCATCATCAACATCATCATCATCATCATCCTCATGATCTTCATCATCATCATCTTCAACATCAACATCATCATCATCCTCATCATCATCATCATCCTCATGGTCATCATCATCATCACCATCACCATCATCACCATCCTCATGATCTTCATCATCATCTTCAACATCAACATCATCATCCTCATGATCTTCATCATCATCATCATCCTCATCATCATCATCATCTTCGTCAATTATGTTCCGTCCAATCAGCGGACAGACATCATACATGTACTAAATGGACAGAGAGAGACCAACACGCACGCGCACGGACACACTGGGAATGTTCAGTGTTTTATTGTATGAATTGTTCAGCTGCTGATTAATGAGTCAGGACGCTGCTCTGCACAACACACACACGCGCGCACAGACACGCACGCACACATTAACACACTGTGACACCCACAGACACACGCAACGAACACATAAACACACAGTGACACCCACAGACACACGCAACGCACACATAAACACACACTGTGACACCCACAGACAAACGCACAGACACACACAAACACAGACGCTAAAAATCACAGACACACGCCCGCACACGCGGTAAAATTGCCTCTCACCTCAGATCATCGATCCTCTTGATTCTCGTCACGTTCTCGCTGCAGCTGCAGATGTGAACAGCTGCTGTTCTGCTTCCGTTTCTGCTTGAATATCACAGACCTGAGACCAGTCCGCGCTTCTGCTGCTGCACGGGCTGCGTGTCTGTGTGTCTGTGTGGCTGTGAATGTGTGTAAGTATAACTGTGTGAGTGAGTGTGTGTGTGTGACATATACATATATATATATATATATATATGTATATATGCAGTGTATGGCAGGTGATTAGTGCCTCCTCCTCTTTAACAAACGGGAATAAATAAATTTGAATAAAACAAAGTGTATTTTAATCAGATTCATGGTAAACATGTAAACCTATATGAAAAAAAAATCCACTTGCACCCACATGTGGAGATATGTCTACTTGAGCCTCCCAGTGAACGCTGTCCCAGATACTGTGCTGGACCTCCTCTGGGGCAGCTCTGCACAGCCGACACCTTGGACCCTGTCACTGTGGGAGACCCGGTCCGCTCTGCATCTGCCATGATTAACGCCTCAGTGCTGTCTGTCAGACCTTTTCCAACCATTGGTCATATCCCTTGATATCAGCCACTTCCCCTATTTGTCGTTGGTACACACCCTACAGGGGTTTGTCCTTCCATGATGGTTCCTCTTCCTCCTCTTCATCATTGGGTTTCTCTTCTGAGGTATTCATTTAGCAGCTGGTCACTTGGGCCATCTTTTCCTGATAGTGCTGGATTTTCATTGCCCCTTTTCTGAATGGTGGCTTTGACTCCCACTCGTCCTCGGCCTCCTCCTTCCTCTTGGTGTCCAGCTTCAGGGAGCGGGACTTCAGGGGGGGGAAACCCTTCATCATTGGGAGGAGCTTCCATATCTTCCTCTGACCAGGTTATGACACAAGCTGATGACTGGTGTCTGTGTTGATGGAACTTATTCTGTCCATCAGCTGACTTTGAAGGACTTCCTCTTTGGCTCTTCGTGGTTCTTTGGCCTTTGGGATCTCAAGGTCTCTTAGCTGTGCTGAACATGTTGTGTTGCATTCTGGAAGTGCAATTCCAATATCGCTGCTATACATTCTGGTGGATCAGTGAGTTGATGTCATCCATATAGAGGAGAAGGCTGATCTGTATCCGTAGCTTCTCCTTGTGAAGATCTGGCTGAGGGGGTTCAGGCCTATTCTTCTGCTGTTTATCAAGACTTCTTGATACACAACATGTCTCCTCACATCTTCTACCACCACTGACAGGAGCTCCTCAGATCATCTGCTCCTCGTCTCCATCAGACATGATGTAGAAACACTTGAAACATGCAGTTACAAACTGGTTCTTCTCATGTATTGAATCCTGTTGTGTTGATGTGTTCAGTTCCATCAGCATGTGTGTGTTGATTTGAATTGTCTCCTGGACAAATCAGTCTGTTCAGATCTTAACGAGGTGCCACATCATCTGATCATAAGAGTCAAACTACCAAAGAAACGCCAGAGAGGCAGAGGTGACGTCTCTTCCTGTCCGTTCTGGGACATGTTCACAGAGCACATCAACAAATATCATCGGTATCAACCAAAACAAACAAACAAACAAACCTCAAACAGCTGCAGTTTAACAACAGAAAGGAGTTTTCGTTTGTCAACAGTTTTGGTACAAAATGATTTTTATTTACAATCGTTCAAACGAACAGAGATCATAAAAACATAAGAGGTTTCTGAACTCTGGTCCACTTCAGACCAAACCAGTGAAGACTGTTTAACAGGAAGTGGTGTAATGGAATCTGAATATCCAGACCTGGTCACCTTTGACCTCCAAGTGAGGTCAGATGGGGTCAGGTGAGCAGTGCGGGGGGGATCCTCCTCCAGAGACCTCCACACAGACAGTTTTTGATCCAGCGCTGCTCCCACTGCTTCATGGCGTTCGTCTTGTTGGGAGAACGAAGCATCGTCACACAGCCACACCTGCAGACACACACACACGCACACACACACACACAAAGAGTCATGAGTTTAGATGGCCGCTCTTCATTCGCTCCTCATCAGCTCATGTTCACATCAGGAAACACAAGGGACCACACTTAGGCTCACTAGGGGTCGTGTGATGTCAACTCCTCGTCACATGACAGTGAATTCAGTGAGGACGGCAGCTTGAGCTCTGCTGCTCGTCAACTTTGATCGACGGATATTTATTTTAGTTCTGTTTTTTCACTGCAACTTCTTGTCCCATTTTCTTCTTGGGTCCCTTTGTTCCTCTTTAGAGAGGGGGGGGGGGGCAAGACGACCCTGTATAGTCGCAATGCAAACAACGTCTGCCTCACAAGTTTCTCTTTAGTGCTGCCTTCAGGTGCTGTCAAGACCCTACACAGAGTACAGTCACACTTCAGTCTCTATGCACATTTAGTCTATTTACTAAAGCGTATCATTAAAAACAAACATGGCTGATTCATGCAGGTTGTTCGTTCACAGGTTCGTTTCGTTCTAACGTCCTGGAACTCGTCAGCTGCTTCTGCTGCTGGAGCAGCCAAGCTTTGATCAGTGGAGAGGGAAGGAACCATTGTTGATTCAACATTGTGATGGCTGTCAATCATCGTCCATGAGATCGTCCTCAGCCCAACCCTACTGACCACTTCTGTTTGTTCAGGTTGTGATTGAGTGTTGTTGGACACATACAGCGTGTAGGGTTGTCAAGGAGATGAGAACCTGACAGGTAACGTGAAATCATGTCCTGCTGTGACATCACTTCCTGTGAACTCACCTGGTGCAGGCTTTACTCTCCTCAGTGGGACAAACTCCCATATGGACACAGCGGAGGTGATCCATCTTCTGAGGACCAGGACTCCTGAGGGGGAGGGAGGGAAACAAACACACACACACACACACACACACACACACACACACACACACACACACACACACACACACACACACACACACACACACACACACACACACACACACACACACACACACACACACACACACACACACACACACACACACACACACACACAGTGTCAGACTGATAACATTCACCACTATAAAATATATCCTGACAGGAAGCTACAGGATGCATCTAGGACTCTCGGACTCAGAGACTCAAAGACTTCAGACTCAGAGACTCAGGCTTGTGTTACCTGGTGAACACCTCCACGGGGGCGGGGCCTCCTCCTCCGGGCAGAGACGAAGCTTTTCCAAACTGCAGTCTGAGCGGGTGCTTCGCCTGCAGCCTCACGATGACGCCGTCGTTCACCGGCAGCCAGTCCATCCCAGGCACCAGCAGCTGACTGGGCAGCAGGCAGCACTCGTCTATCAACGACTCATCAGGGTCCTGGGGGGGGCCGTCGTCCCGTGCTGAGACAGAAATCAGAGCTGTTGGTCAGCTGTTTTAATAATTAATAAACAAGTCATAAAATAATTAATTATTATTGAACAGACGATCACATCATCTGCAAACATCACACGTGTATGTCTGATTCCCATGGTCACATAGTGAATGTGATAGGCTGACTGACATCATGTGATAGATCAAACACACTATTCTGATGTAAGTTCATCAGCTGCTAATCACTGCTGCGTCTGGGACACAGTCCAGGCCCTGATGGATCAGACCTGGTCTGAGCCGTGAGACCAGTTCTGAGCTGCGAGGACCTGGTCCTGACGGATCAGACCTGGTCTGGGCTGCAAGGACCTGGTCTGAGGTTCTTACAGCAGAGCCACAGCTTGGTGAGCAGTCGGAAAAGCAGCTGCATGCTGTCCTGGTTGTCGGACGTGGCGGTGAACGTGGGCAGACACCCAGGTTTCAAAAGACCCCAGATCCTGATCATCACCAACATCTCCCTCAGCATCCCCAGAGACACCCCGTCTCTCATGAAGCCGAACCCGGGCCGGACCATGGAGCCCTGCAGCACACAGAACCAGTGGGTCAGAGTTCAACTCAGAAGTATACAGTGTGTGGGGGGGACGGGTGTGGCTCACCTGGTTGGGCAGGTTGGCGAGCAGGTAGAGGACGAAGTCTCCGACCCACTGTATGAGCTGCTGCAGCGACTGAAGGGGGGGGCCGTCCAACACAAACTCCTCCGTTTTCAGGTTGATCATCACTTTATCAATATCTGAGGAAATATAAATCAGTAATCACCAGGGGCCTCATGTTCAACCGCTGCGTTCGCTTCTTTGTGACGTACGCCACTTCACACGCAATCATTGGGAAATGTGAAAACAAACTCGATGGGAGAATGTTTGTTTTTCGCTAACCCTAATTCTGAACCCTAACCCTAACGCTAACGCTAACCCTAATTCTGAACCCTAACCCTAACGCTAACCCTAACGCTAACCCTAATTCTGAACCCTAACCCTAACGCTAACGCTAACCCTAATTCTGAACCCTAACGCTAACGCTAACCCTAATTCTGAACCCTAACCCTAACGCTAACACTAACCCTAAGTCTGAACCCTAACCCTAACGCTAACCCTAATTCTGAACCCTAACCCTAACGCTAACCCTAATTCTGAACCCTAACCCTAACGCTAACCCTATCCCTAATTCTGAACCCTAACCCTAACGCTAACCCTAACCCTAATTCTGAACCCTAACCCTAACCATAACGCTAACCCTAATTCTGAACCCTAACCCTAACGTTAACCCTAACCCTAACTCCAACACTAACCCTAACCCTAACGCTAACCCTAACCCTACGGAGACGGGGAACTGATGATGCAGACGTGAGGAAGTAAGAAGCAGATTATTGATCCACTTCATCATTTACATTAAACCAACTGTTATTTGTGCTCGCGCGAGATAACTAACCTAAAGCAAATTACTGTAACATTTTTAATTATCAGTCACAGAATAGAAATGAATAGTTTTTCATAATATCTTCTATAACATTGTGCATATATCACTAAGTACGACTGTAGTTTTCAACTTCCAATTCCAAATGATGTCCCAGAGTGGAGGTTAGCATCCTACTTATGTTTTATATTTATTTATTTATTTGTCTATTTATTCGGTCTAAAATTACAACGACAATTCTCATGAATAAACAATTCTGTAAAGGACACAGTTTAGCCATCTGGACTGTAGACCCCGAAACACGTGTGAAGACATATTAAATACATACCCGAACCCTAACACGCTCCATATGAGCATATAAAATCTTTAAAATCACATGAAAGATAAATCATTGAATCACGCTCCGGCATCATGAATCTACAAAGTTAGGAAACAGACTTAATTATCTTTCAACCATGATTTAAATGAATTTTAAAGAAATTAATTTTGAGCAATGGTTAATGCGCTTTTTGTGAATCGCTTTGGATAAAATCATCATCTAATTCTAAAGCTTCATTGTTATTTCAGACACTCACTCACTGTTTAACAGCAACACGTTACCACTCAGTGGGTTTTCTTTGAATCACTTCACTGCTGTGACCATCAAACTATCTGTCTTCTTCACCTCCACCTCACAAAGTTTCTTCTTCTTCTCATTGCTTGATGCCATAAAACCGATTGGTCATGTAGGAACGTTTCAATGTGGACTGTGGTTTATGAAGGGAACATTGCTTTCAGGTTTGCTCAGTTTTATGAATCTGAATTTATTTTGCGTACGCTATTTTGGCCTTTAAGCGCACATAGACTTTTAGTAAGAATCTTATGAACTGTTTAATAAATGAGGCCCCTGATCAATATCTGAGGAAAACACGGATGGATAATCACCAGTGTCGGTGTTCTTGGCGCAGATTTCCGTCAGGCGGTCTCCGGGGCTCTTGTCCGGCGTGTTGAGGACGTGCGGTCGCAGCAGAGACTTCAGAGTCGAGCTGATCGCCATCAGCAGCAGTTTGGCGTGAAAGTCACAGGCTCGAGCCGCCGTTGCTGTGGAGAGTTTACAGAGTGACGCCTTCACTGCCACGATACGAGTCGCCAGAACCTGAAACACACACCAGCACTGAGGCATTGTGGGAAATGTGGTTTACTGCTGCTGTTTCTGACAATAAGAAGGAACCTTAAAAAGAGAGTTTCCAAAGTAATGTGATGTCAGAAGACGTTAGATGATGTCACATGATTTCAGAGGACACTGTTTTAAATATTAAGATAAGTTAAAAACAAACTTATTAAAACACACATCTTTTTTAATATTTCAACATGTTAAGTTACATCCCAGAAACTAAAAATGAAAAAGTAAAATCACTGCTTTAAATCATAGTCGTCAGTCCTCTCTCCCTCACTGCAGCAACCCCTCCTGTAGGTCGGGGGTCAGCAGCCTCGGGCACAATGATGGCACACAGGCAATTTATTATTCAAGAAATGTTAAAAGTTTTGCCGTCCCTCAGCCTGTATTACTCAGCTTGACTGATGTTAACACCTCCCAGCCACTAGGTGCCAGTAATGCGCCATAGGCTGGATGCCAATCGGCATTAAATAATAATCAGAGGCCTCCAGCCGGCGCTGCTCGTTCTCCCACATGTGTCTCAGTGAAGTGCAGCCGCTCAGGTGTATTGGTGGTGGAATGCCCGTTAGCTAAAAAAACTAAGGCACAGGCATTTCAGCCTTCGTGGGCAGAAGACTGTGGCTTTGTTCTTCATAAGGACCGTGATGTGTGCATGTTGTGTTTAGAGGATGTTGTGTGTCGAACGTCCAGTGCTCAGCGCCACTTTGAGACAAAGCACGAAGGAAGTTTCAAAGATCAGGCAGACGAGGGAGAAGATGTGTGAGAAGACGACTCTCGAAGAGCAAGGTCCACAAATCTATATACGAGTCCGGCTGGTGGGGCTAATGACTAACGTATTGCTTAATCATAATGAGATAAATATGTTTCTATGTATAGTAGGGCTGCTCCATTAATCCAAATTTGATCGTGGTTTCGATTATTGGGTCAAACGATCTCCAAACTACTAAAATCGAGTTGAAATGATTATTTGGCTCTTTTTTTTTTAAAGAGACGCGCATGAGCAATTCAGTCCTTCCCCCAAAGCATTCAGCGGCCGACTGGCCCTCACGCTCAAGCAGCTGGTAAGAGAAGGAGGGGAGTTGTGTGTGTGGTGGCCGGCGGTGAAAAAAACGAGTGGAAAAGCAGGGAGGCCCCCCCCCCCAATTTTTCCATAATCGAACCGCGCTGATGTATAGCCAATATGGATGGTATAAAATTACATCTCTGTTGGAAATAATAATGTGGTTCAATAATCAAACTTGATATGGCATACTTATTAACAAGAGAAATTCACATTGAATTAAAAAAAACTTGGAAATAATGAATGTAGAGATTTAAAAGTGTTATGTGTCAATTTCATGTTGCACTTTATAGTTTGGCTTTCTTGAATAAAATTGATCTTGATTCTTGTTGTTCGGGTTTGTTTCCTCGTGGTTGATGCACTTACTGTGACTGGCTTTGGATAAATGTGTCAGCTAAATGAGATGTAATTAAATTAACAATGTTTTATAAAAAGACAGATGCTCCCATGATGCCTTGCTGACCTGCTGCAGAGCCTGGTTCTGCCTCATGTACTCTTCGTGCAGTTTCTCCACCAGGTTGTGGACCATGGTTGACTGAACGTGCAGCAGAACGTCCCACCAGTCGTAGCCTGTCACCATGCAGTATTCCAGCAGGAACAGCAGGTGGCGCAGTGTTGTATTCATCTCCAGCACCTGACCCATAGAGGGCGACACCCGCAACATGTGGAGCTGAGGACAAAACCACATTTGACACATTAGTTAATCAATTTGTTCATCAGGTCAAAGTAACAACCAGTGGATCACCGAGTCTAACGACACAGAGACACTAGAGCACTGAGCTCCAGGAATTCAGTCTTTAAAAGCAGAGGAGGATCCAGAGCTTCAGCATCAAGCTCCTCTCCTGTGGAGTCATCTTCAGTTCTGGAGCCAGACTCCCTCTGTACGCTGAACATTCAAACCTTCATTTAGGATCAAGTTCTAGTTCCAGCCGGTCCAGGTTTGTCTTGGACCTTAGTTCTGCTGCTGTAGGTTTAGAACATTGGGGTCACGTGACACATGGAGCTTCTCTTTCCTCTTCTCCATCTCAATCACAAGAATGTCTCATCAACACATGTTGCTGACGTGACTTCTTCACCAGAGTCCTGCTGCTTCATCAGATCCAGGATCGAAGCTGCAACCACATCATGGATCGTGATGGTGTCAGCTGTTCGAGGACTAAGATCACAACAACACTGCTGGAAACACAACATGTCTCCTCACATCTTCCACCATCACTGACAGGAACTCCTCAGTTCATCTCCATCAGACATGATGTTTAAACACTTAAAACATGAAGTGACAAACTGGTTCTTCTCATGTAGTGCATCCTGTTGTGTTGTTGTGTTGATGTGTACAGTGTGTGTCCTGGGAGAGGATCCTCACATGGGACTGAGCTTCATCACTGATCACAGAGTTTCTGTTTGACTCGTGTTGAGTTAAGAACAGAGGAAGTTGATCCTTGTTAACATCCATGAGACAAATTTGTGAATATGGGCCATACAAATACAATTTGATTTGATTGATTATTTCCACTACATTAACTCCTTGTGTCATCACGGCTCGTTAATCGTGCAGCTCATCCAGGCACTAGACGAGTCAAATGAGAATCATTGTACTGAGGATGTTTGTCTCCTCCAATCAGAGCAGTTTATGTCACAACCATAGCCCTATATAAATCTGACGTGAGTTCGGTCTTTATCATATGTTGATCATATGTGAACCATAACTCCGACCCTGCGACTGCTGTGGCTCACCAGGTTCACGTCTCCTCACCTTTCCGTGGTTGTCGATTCCAGTTAGAGCCAGAGACGTCCAGGAGAACTGAAGGGCCTTAAAGTGGAGAGCAGGACCTCCGGTTCGCTGTCGCTTGATGGCAGACTCTTCTCCGGGTCGCTGACTGGATGAGGAGGAGGAGCCGTAGAAGACGCCCATGGTGTGAAGAGACAGACGGTGGAGGATCTGAATACTTCCATCATGAAAAGCCAGAGCCAGACCTGAACATGCAGGAGGAGAGTCACGATTCAAACACACTGAATGAATAAAGATCTGCACGTTTTCTGAAACGTGTGTGAAACTAGTTGGAGGCTCCTTACCGAGTCCAGGACAGAACTTGGTGTCTGACGCCACCTTCAGGTCGGTGTTGGAGATGGAGATGGGCAGTTTGGGCAGAGCAACAGCCGAGACTCGCTCCAGGTCGTTAGTGGTGGTCAAGATCCTCCACTTCAAGATGGTGGGCTGCTTCTCCCCCACTGACAAACGGGGGGGTGGAAGTGTTAGCGTAGCTCATCATCTCTTCACACCAGTAGAACCAGTGTTTGTTGGTATCTTACCAACTGGTGAACGATGCTGGAAGATGTTGTTGACAGGAAGCCCCTCCTTCCTCAGAGACCAACATTCCACAATACTGCCACTCTGATGAGACGCACAGAGGAGAACCTACACACACACACACTTTATTTTATGATTTGATGCTTTACATATAAATTAATAAATAACTAGTTAGTGTTAGGGTTAGGTTTAGGGCTAGATAACCCTAACCCTCAGTTTAAACCAGTGACCTGTTCAGAGTTCTCTCGGGTCAGGAACTTGAGGTGGGTCACAGCCGGGTACTTCTCTCTTCTCAGGGGGTCGGTGGTGCAGCGCAGGAACAGCGACGGTAACAGCTCAGTGTCGATGCGACACTTCTCACTGACCACGCTCACCACCACCTGAACACAGGACACGTGATGTTAGGAACCATGTCAGTTGACGTGGGTTAGTTGATGACGGTGGAGATAATCAAGCGTGTTTTGGTTCTGACCTTGTAAAACTGAACGGGAGACGAGCTGCTGCCGTCGGTTGCTGCCACCACAATGTTCCCTCCTCCAGTGAAGGCGATGTCGGCTAACGCCACCCGACCTCTCAGCCGGCACAGACTCTCGCTAGCCGTCAACAGAGTGTCGCCTGGCTTCAACAGCGACACCGTGACCAATCCGCTCACAGTCACAGCCAACCAGCCCTCCATCGGCTTCCCACCAAACAGGGTCAGAGATGGAGAGAACTTGACCCGAGAGAACTTCTCCCCGAAGTTTGTAGAACCCGACTGAAGCAGTAAGAAACAAGGACATGAGTCATTGGACCTTTGACCTCACTGACGCGTTATCCCCTGAGTGACGTGTATGTTACACACATCTCTACATGTTTCTATGAGTCGTTACCATCTCCACGTGCAGCGCCAGCTTGACGCCGTTATGAAGCCAGCTCAGAGCCACGATGGGATCTCCATCCAGAGAGCTGGACAGGACGCTCTCCCAGCTGTTCACCAGGTGGTCCGACATCGACCAGCATTTAATCTGCCCGTCCCCGTCGGCCGACAGCAGCCTTGAGCCTCAACACACACACACACACCAATACATGTATCAACACAAATATAAACAACAAAGACAAGTCTATACTTCCTGATCAGCGAAGACCTCACCTGATTGGTCCCACTCCAGACAGGAAATGACCTCAGTGTGTCCAGAGTTGATCGAATAAATGTCCCACGGGTGTTCAGTGTCCATGATGTGGATCATGTGACTGACATCTGTAACACAGACACACACACAGGATAAACTCAGGATTGTTTTATACAATGTGTCAAGATGATGATGTCATGTCAGTGCTGCAGGTGAGTACCTTTGTCGTCGTCGTCGTTCTTCATGTCTGTGGTGAAGGCCACCAGGTTCCTGCAGGACCAGGAACAGACCAGAGGGATGGACGGACAGTGAGTGCTCCTCTGACGTCTGTCCCACTCACAGACGTACGCAAGCTCCATGATTCCCTCACCGCTGAAGAAGCTGGACGTCAACACGATGTCTCACCTGAAGACGGGACGCACAAGTGAGACCTCAGAGACTGTCTCACCACCACAGACAGACACAGTCTCACCACCACAGACAGACACAGTCTCACCACCACAGACAGAGTTCAGTTCTCTGTCTCACCACCACAGACAGACACAGTCTCACCACCACAGACAGAGTTCAGTTCTCTGTCTCACCACCACAGACAGACACAGTCTCACCACCACAGACAGACACAGTCTCACCACCACAGACAGAGTTCAGTTCTCTGTCTCACCACCACAGACAGACACAGTCTCACCACCACAGACAGAGTTCAGTTCTCTGTCTCACCACCACAGACAGACACAGTCTCACCACCACAGACAGAGTTCAGTTCTCTGTCTCACCACCACATACAGACACAGTCTCACCACCACAGACAGAGTTCAGTTCTCTGTCTCACCACCACAGACAGACACAGTCTCACCACCACAGACAGAGTTCAGTTCTCTGTCTCACCACCACAGACAGACACAGTCTCACCACCACAGACAGAGTTCAGTTCTCTGTCTCACCACCACAGACAGACACAGTCTCACCACCACAGACAGAGTTCAGTTCTCTGTCTCACCACCACAGACAGACACAGTCTCACCACCACAGACAGAGTTCAGTTCTCTGTCTCACCACCACAGACAGACACAGTCTCACCACCACAGACAGAGTTCAGTTCTCTGTCTCACCACCACAGACAGACACAGTCTCACCACCACAGACAGAGTTCAGTTCTCTGTCTCACCACCACAGACAGACACAGTCTCACCACCACAGACAGAGTTCAGTTCTCTGTCTCACCACCACAGACTGAGTTCAGTTCTCTGTCTCACCACCTCAGACAAAAAACTGATGAAAGATGGTTAAAGTGAATGTTCAGAACAAACTGGATTCGTCTTTGTTCTGGTCCAGTCAGATCACTGACTAGTTACCAGATACTAGTATTAATAATAGTTATTATTCATTCAAATACACACGTTAACTGAAGGTTAGCTGCTAACATTAGCATACTTACTATGGTTTGATTTCAGTGACGTAGAAACGATTAATAATAAACACTAACTTAAAAATGACGAAGCAGCTTTAGATCAAACTATTAAACCAAACAGTGACGTCAGTTTGAGCAGTTTAAATTTAACGCGACGGTGAAGAATCAAAACAACCGTCCATTGAACCGAGCGTCAGGACCCAAAGTTCACACACAGCTGCCCTCACACGTGCCTGACTGTAAATCATACGTTGTTTCTCTGCTGTTGTCTCAACTCGTTGTATAGAGATAAATTATATATATATATATATATAGAAGCTTCAGAGAAGCCTTCGACATCCCTGTAAAATTCAGAATAGAATTCAAGATCCTGCTACTCACATAGAAAGTCCTTAACAATCAAGCCCTTCATATATATAACAGCTCATAACACTGTATTGTCATAATAGATCCATTAACTCCATAACTACAGGTTCTCTTGTGGTTCTAGAGTCAGTAAGAGCAGAACAGGAGGTAGAACCTTCAGCTACCAGAAAGGGTCTCTGGTTCGTCTCTGGTTCGACTCCACGGAGAGACAACAAAAGACGAACCTGGATTGATCTGTCCAAAAATCCAAGAGTCTCCCTACCCTGTCTAGTGCTCCTGAGCAAGGCACCTTACTCCCCCAACATCTGCTCCCCGGGCGCTGTACATGGCTGTTTACTGCTCTGTGTGTCCTGCACCAGATGGGTTAAATGCAGAGGATAAATTTCCCTACCTGCATGAGTGTGTTGTGCATGTCTGTGCATGTGTTTGGTATAAATAAACGAATCTTAATCTTAATCTTCTACAATCAGACACCATCTCTACATTAAGGTTCAACTTAAAACGTTCCTCTTTGAAAAAGTCTAGGGTGATGCTGCTGTAGATCTAGACTGCTGGAGAACTCCCATCATGCACTGAGCACTTTTCTCCTTCTCTCTACCCCCCCCCCCCTCGCCCCCCATTAATTTGTCTTTTCCCTCCCATAGTCTCACTCTCTCTCTTTGCAGGTATCTCCAACTCAGGAGCTGCAGGATTTTACATTACATTTCATTTAGCTGACGCTTTTATCCAAAGCGACTGACAATAAGTGCATCAACCCTGAAGGTACAGACCCAGAACAACAAGAATCTAGAAAGTACAATTTCTCCAAAATAAAGCAAAACTACAAAGTGCTATAAGTAAGTGTTACTAAATAATAAAAGTAGACGAATTTACCATAAATACAAAAACTATATCCCATATAGACAAAGAATACTATTTTAAAAGTTCAAAAATAAGATTTTCTGCATGTACGACACAATAAATATCACGTGACTTTTGTCACACTGAAGATTTTCAATAAACAGGCTCTAGGAAGTCAAGAGTCAAGAGATGGAACCCAAATGATGAATTAATCTGAATGAATATGATCAGACACAACCTGGTTTATAGTATGTGGTTTATATACAGTCAGTGTTTTTTATATGTTCTACAGTCAATATATAGTCTGTGGTTTATTTAGAGTCTATGATCTGGAAGGTGTCTGTGTTGCAGAACATGTCCATCTCAGGGACTCAGACACAAAGAGTGCAGTAAAATTATCTCTGGTTTTATTAGACACTAAGGACTATACCTGCATTTTCTACCATGAATATTATTCAATATCATGAATGTGTATTATTCAGACGCATACATCACAAACGTGTATTTTAATGCTGGAGTTGTGCAGTTTGTTTAGCTTTGTGTTGAGATAGAGAACAGCACCTGGCAGACAGAACCCAGGGCAGACCGACTTTTGGAAAGACCCGTATTTCCGGTGTAGTTGATGTTCCGTCTCCTATGATCAGCCGTTAGCTTCCGTTAGCTTGAACTAGCTTCAGTTAGCTTCAGTTAGCTGTGACAGTTCGGCTCTGACCGGCAGCGGATTCTCTTTCGCTTTTTTCCGAGGTGGAGTTCGTTCAATGCGTTCAGTCAAGTGTGGGGGGGTGGGGGGGGCTGCTAGCTGTTAGCCTCTGTTAGTCGTGTCCCCGCTGCCAACAGTGCTAACCGTGCTAACCGTGCTAACAGCTTGAACTGCGCTCCAGTCAGTTTGTTGTGATGAAAACATCGAGGACGAGACGTTAACATGTTCACTCGCCTGCGGAGCCAGTAACAGGTGAGTCAGCTACATGCTAACTGCACGGAGCTCATGCTAATCTCAATGTAAAGTGACGCTGGGGGAAATTTATCTGCTGAACCAGAACAGAGACCAGGCCCCGAGAGAACCGGGAGCAACTCAGTCCACCTCAGTCTACTTCAGTCCACCTGAGTCCATCTCAGTCTGCTTCAGTCCACCTGAGTCCATATCATTCTACTTCAGTCCACCTCAGTCTGTTTCAGTCCACCTGAGTCCATCTCAGTCTGCTTCAGTCCACCTCAGTCTGTTTCAGTCCAGCTGAGTCCATATCAGTCTACTTCAGTCCACCTGAGCCCATCTCAGTCTGCTTCAGTCCACCTCAGTCTGTTTCAGTCCACCTGAGTCCATCTCAGTCTGCTTCAGTCCACCTCAGTCTGTTTCAGTCCAGCTGAGTCCATATCAGTCTACTTCAGTCCACCTGAGCCCATCTCAGTCTGCTTCAGTCCACCTGAGTCCATCTCCGTCTGCTTCAGTCCACCTCAGTCTGCTTCAGTCCATCTCCGTCTGCTTCAGTCCACCTCAGTGTACTTCAGTCTGCTTCAGTCCACCTCAGTCCACCTGAGTCCACCTCAGTCTGCTTCAGTCCACCTCCGTCTCCTTCAGTCCTCCTCAGTCTGCTTCAATCCTCTGCTGATCAACAGTAGAAGTTCAGACTCAAACCAGAACTTCAGTTTTTGTGTGAAGTGATTGTTCTCAAGTTGTTTTACCCGCTGAAGATATTTGAGCTGATGACTGAGACACTCTGCTCATATTTTCATTATTATTTACTCAATTTAATATTTTCTCCGTCACTGTTAACTGGACATGTCCTCATCTCCTGTCTGTTTAATTCATGTAACCTCAGCCAAGTAGATGATGATCAAAATGATCAATAAATAAAATAACCGAGCTGCGTCTGTATCTGTAGAATACTCTTTTATAGTGATAATTTATTAAAGGAGAACTAACTGATGTGTTATAATGATCAACTGCTTCCTAGGGAACAGGCGAATGAACTGATTTTCTACAGTGAACTATAAGTATGTATAAACTCTGTAACCAGGTATAAACATGGAGACGTCCACAGTGTGAGGACAGGACACAGCAGCTGACATAGTCTTTGTGCTGTGAGCGCTCTGCTCATCTGTCCCCTTTTGAATAAAGTTCTTGAATCTGATCAGAAGTCAGTTCATTAATCAGCTGATGGTTGTTTTGTTTTCTGTCCAATGTTTCAGGTCCCAGTGCCAGACTGATCAGCTGTGGAGGTTCATAGCGTCATATGATCTGAGGTCAGAGTTGGACCTTCACTCCAGGAATCCTTACGGCAGATATGCTGACCTAGAATCAGCTGGAGCTGCGAGATCAGTCAGTGTCAGCAGTGTTATCCAGATCAAACGTCATCATGTCTGAGAACCAGGCCAACAACAACAACATCCCTGTAAACAACAACAACAACATGGGACCCAACAGGATCCGAAATCCCAACGTCAACCAGAACCCCCTCATCAATGTCCGAGACCGCCTCTTCCACGCCCTCTTCTTCAAGATGGCGGTCACCTACGCCAGACTCTTCCCTCCCTCCTTCAGAAGAGTCTTTGAGTTCTTCGTCCTGCTTAAGGTGAGAAAAAGTTTTACTGTCAATGCTGATGATGTCAGAAGTTTGTGATGAAGGTTTATTTCGATGAGAGAGAGAGAGAGAGAGAGAGAGAGAGAGAGAGAGAGAGAGAGAGAGAGAGAGAGAGAGAGAGAGAGAGAGAGAGAGAGAGAGGCTTTGTGACACTTTTCGCATGATATCAGAATAAACCTCGTTTCTCTGTTTAGTCCTGTTTAACATGCTCATGAGGAAAATAGTTATGAGGTGTGGGTCTGTCCTGGAGAACATCTTTGAGTGAACTCAGTGAACCTGCACAACTTCTATAGAAGCTCAGTGATCGTGTGTTTAATCTGACAGATTCAAAATCTGTTGCTCAATCAGATTGTCACAAATACAGACTTTTCTCACCAAACACATGAATCAGAGTACAGACTGCTGCGTCACCGTACAGACTGCTGCGTCACCATACAGACTGCTGCGTCACCAAACAGACTGCTGCGTCACCATACAGACTGCTGCGTCACCGTACAGACTGCTGCGTCACCGTACAGACTGCTGCGTCACCGTACAGACTGTACAGACTGCTGTGTCACCGTACAGACTGCTGCGTCACCGTACAGACTGCTGCGTCACCATACAGACTGCTGCGTCACCAAACAGACTGCTGCGTCACCAAACAGACTGCTGCGTCACCAAACAGACTGCTGCGTCACCATACAGACTGCTGCGTTACCATACAGACTGCTGCGTCACCGTACAGACTGCTGCGTCACCATACAGACTGCTGCTTCACCACACAGAATGCTGCATCACCATACAGACTGCTGAGTCACCGTACAAACTGCTTAGTCACCGTACAGACTGATGCTTTGAGTCACTTCAACTGAAAGACAGGGTTACACTTGAACAAATGTCAGTTTGATAAGAATGACCTAAATTGACATAAACCATCATTGACAAACATTTATTTAATGTCTACTTTTTTATTTGGTCCATGTCCTATCTGCTAACATGGAGGAGGGTTTATGACCTATACTGCAGTCAGCCATCAGGGGGGCGATCCAAATGAATATGCTCCATGACGTTCATCTTTTCACATTTAAAAGCTTTAGTAGAAATGTGTTCGATGAGAACAGTGAAAGGTAAAGTGAAGATCCTGGTCAATGTTGGAGTTTCACTGTGAGAGTAACCACTCTTCCTCCTCCCTCTTCTTCCTCTTCGTTCTCCCCCTCAGGCACTATTCGTCCTCTTCATCCTTGCCTACATCCACATCGCCTTCTCTCGCTCGCCCATCAACTGTCTGGAGGCGGTGAGGGAGCGCTGGCCTCGAGATGGGATCCTGCGGGTGGAGATCCAGAGGAACTCCAGCCGGGCCCCTGTCTTCTTGCAGTTCTACGACTCCAGTGGCCTCCAGGAGGTTCTAGAGGCTGAGGGGGAAGAAGGGGTAGGCCTCAGTCTGGCAGCGCTGCAGGAGGAAGACGACGAGGAAGAGGAGATGACTCTGGACATGTTTGACAACAGTTCGGTGCAGGTGAGTTCCAGGTCCTCAGCATTGTTTACTTTATAATGAATCCTCTACACCCCTGAATATGAACAGAAGAGTCGTTTAGACCCAGAACCTTCCTGATCTGGTTCAGGTTGTTTGTCACGATGTGGTAAACATCAGTCAGGGTTCCTACGGTCATGGAAAACCTGGAAAAGTCATAGAATTTTAAAATGTGTTTTTCCAAGCCTGGAAAAGTCATGGAAAAACATGTAATCCCAAAAGTCATGGAAATTTGTTATATTCATATTTTCATGTCATTCATTTACACTGAGTTTTAAACAATTAAAATGCTTTTAAAGAAATATGCTCAAAATATAAGCATGCACACTTGGGTTTGTGTCATTTAAGGTATACTGTATGCCTTGGAATTCTCATTGTTGGTTTAAATACTACATTTTGTCACTTTTTCGCGTATACACAGAGATCTCACATAATGTTCGGTCATGGAAATTTGGTTTAAATTTTTGAAAAGTCTTGGAAATCTATTGGTCAAAACTCGTGTGAACCCTGATCAGTAAACATCGGTCAAACATCTGGGGCCTGAACTATGAAGCGATTTCGACATACCGTGGATACCTTTCCGGTATTCAGATGAACTTAACCTAACAGTCACAGTCAGGCTAAGTGGTCCCATGAAGCTGGAAATCAACTCTCAGTTAGCTCAGGGTTTCCTCTAGATATGAGCGTGCTCGCGAAAGGGGCGGGGTTTACTGCATATGATAAATCATAGTCATGGACAGCTTGACTGACAGCAGAGCCTCATTTTTCTCAGCGAGGAAAAACTGTTGTATTCGAAAATATGAGGAGAACAAAGAACAGCTGGTAAAACATCTCTGATCGTGTGAATTCTTAAGTAACATGACCCCGACGTGTTAACGTGTGTGAATGAGATAATAACAACCCAGGGCCGGTGTAAACTATCTGTGCCTTATTCCAAATAATATTTAAATTGATAGTTGAGCGAAAAAATTCAAATTCTTTAATTGTTTTATTTTTATATTATTATATATTTTTTCATTAAATATCTGTTAAAGATATTCTAAACATTAGTAAACAGCAGAGACTTACACTGACCACCAGCAGGTGGCGCTGGTGTTATTGAGTGCAGGAGCAGATTACCACTACCTTAACCTTCTGATGTGTCCTATGATCTGTTTGCTCTCTGCTGCAGTTTGAGCTCGACATAGAACCTCGTCTGAAGCCATCTGTGGTTGGAGGAGGAAGAGGAGTAAACGACAGTCAGGACGTATCGTTCAGTCAGAACACTAAAGGTATGAAGTTGCTGAAGACCTCACTGTCTGAGGTGGAGATGAAGACCAGAGCAGGTAAACATCTCCTCCTATTCCTCCTTAATGGTGAGGATTGGATCTAAGGACTGTATGTTGGAAACTTCTTCTTGATTCTGTTTCCAGCTTTGCGTCGGGTTTCTCTGTTAAGACTCGGACGACTTCTCTCTTTAAAATCCTTCAATGAGCAACAGCACAGACCTACAACAGGCTGGGCATGTGTTTGTCTGATGTTTAGTAGGATGTGTGTGTGTGTGGTTCTGCAAAGAGAAATTATTATAATAATTTGAGTGATCGAACACAGTGCCACTATATAACCTAAATGTCAAGCTCTACACAGACTGTAGGTCAAGCATAAACATATATACACGTATATGTAGTTTACTGATAAGACAAAGTAAACAACTCACAGGTCTCAAGGACAGACAGCTGTCAGCCTCCACTCGCTTCTCCTTATCCGACCTCACTCACCCTCGTGAATGTGCGTTCCCACTGCAGGTGTGTGGTTGTTCCTACCAACCCTCGGAATGTGCTGCTGATTGACATCCTTTTACAATCCTTCCTCTTCCTCTTCTTAAGCCTGAAACATGCTTCTGCGGTTTTCACGGGCCCGTAAGCGCAAGAGCCCTTCCGGGTCCCTTACGTGCTTCTGTTTCCCTCCTTACGCGCTGACGGGCGTCGCCCCACTTTTCTAAAATTTACGGCAAAGCTCCGCAAGCTCACTCAGCCCGCAAGGCTGTGATTGGTCTGCTCTACATCCCTTCTGGAGCTGCATTTCCAGTTTCATGCCCCATAATACAGCAGAAACAACGGAAGATTTTAAAAAGAAGAATGGACAACCGCGAAGAACTCCTGTCGGAAGAGGTCCGAAAATATGAGCACCTTTATAACCCGTCGATGTCCGGTTGATTTAATGGCCGTACAGACCACCTACGCCTCAGTCTCCTCTCCAGTCGCTTTTCCTGATGACTAATTATAAGAAGTTGCTCTTCAATGTCCAGCAGCTCCATCTCAATCAATTGTGGTTAGGTTGGAATCGTGAATACACTCTCTGCCATGGTTCACCGTGTGTTTGTAATGGAGAACACGACTGGTAGAAGGTAAATAAACAGTCAACAACGATTGCCACACCCACAAAGAAGGCATCTCTCAGGTCGTATTCGACAAAAAGCATTACTCCGCCTAGTGTTCTGGCGCGGAATTGCTTTGTAAGACGCGCAACGGTTGGGGAAGCATGAATGAAAACGAGTCTTGCGCCACAGCGGCGTGAAAAGACGTAGACTCAGTCGCAGAAGCATGTTTCAGGCTTTACTCCATCACCTCCTTTTCTCCTCTGTAAACAGCTGAACTTGTAGTTCACACCAGCAGGGGGCAGCAGTTGTTACAAAGAAACAAAATAAGTTGCATTAGATCAACTTATTGATTGCTTGAGCTTAGCTTGAGCTTAGTTAGTGCTTGACTGTTAATCAGTCCCATTTATTCTGTAACATCACATTAAATACTAAGTCAATTGAAATGTAACATTAAGAAAGAATCCATCCTAAATGATGCCTCCTAGTCTTCATCATCTTCATCATGCCAGTGTCAACCAGGTTCTGCCTCTGACCTGAGATTTGTTGTTGTTGTGTTTCAGTCTGGCCTCAGGAGGAATACATCGTGGAATATTCTCTGGAGTACGGTTTCCTGCGTCTGTCTCAGAGCACGAGACAGAGACTCAACATCCCTGTCATGGTCGTCACGTTGGGTAACACACCTGATATTCACCTGAAATACACACACGTGACACACACCTTAACACCAGCAGCAGCATGCACTGTCTTAGACAATGGTCTCTGTTCAGATCCCATGAAGGACGAGTGTTTCGGAGACGGATTCAGTCGTTTTCTGCTGGATGAGTTTTTGGGATACGACGACATCCTGATGTCCAGCGTGAAGGCGCTCGCGGAGAACGAGGAGAACAAAGGTAGAGAGACACTGAGAGAGAGCAGGAACATGTACATACATCATTAATACCAACAGCCTCAATAAATGTATAAGTCTAATGACTGTTGTCGTCGTGCAGAAGCTATACGTTTTTTGATTTTAAATGTGTGACTATAGAACCTGAGTTTTCTGCAGGGTTCCTGAGGAACGTGGTGTCTGGAGAACATTATCGTTTCGTCAGCATGTGGATGGCAAGGACCTCGTACCTGGCTGCCTTCGTCATCATGGTCATATTCGTGAGTAAACGAGTCAGAATTCAACTGTGTACGTCAGATTTTAAAAACAGAACACACTATGTCAAATCTGACTTTGTAATACTACTGTGTTATTATTATTCTCTTCGTTATTCTATTGATCGATGTTTTATTTATTTGATGTCTTGTGGTTCTCAGACTCTGTCCGTGTCTATGCTGCTCAGATACTCTCATCACCAGATCTTCGTCTTCATCGGTCAGTTTGTTGTGAGATGTCACATCTACACTAATATAGTCCAGTACACTTTTATATGATCCAGTCCAGTTTAATATAATATATTTTACCTGAATGCAATCCAGTCGTGTTTGATATGATTCACTCTAATGTAATCCAGTCCAGTTTAATGTTATCCAGTCCAGTTTAAGCCAGTCCAGGTTTTCTGGTCTCAGGGGTTTACATGTGGACTGAGATCTTTTAAACCCATCCTCTCAGGATCAGGGTTTTGTCTTGATCTGGATTCTGTGTGTCCTCCTCAGTGGATCTGCTTCAGATGTTGGAGATGAACATGACCATCGCGTTTCCTGCAGCACCTCTGCTCACGGTCATCCTGGCCCTCGTCGGTAAGTTCACCTGTAATCAATTCAGTTACATTTTATTTGTATAGCTTTAAATTCAAACAAACATTAACTCAAGACTTTAAATAGCGAGGTCCAGATCCAGACCTTCAAAATATAGAGAAATCACTCAGGATCCGTCGGAGTCCTTGGTCAGTCTCCGGTTCTGTGTCAGACCAGGGACCAGTCCTACGAAGCTCGTTCACTTGTTATCGTGGTACATCATCATGGTAACCTGCACTGAGCAGCTGACCTGCTCCAGTTTCAGTTGGAGATAAGAGATCAAACAGTATAAAGCTCCGCCCACTGAGCAGCCCTTCCTTTGAACCATGACATCATGTTCTTAGAGGATCTGTGGAGCTGGTGTGGTTCGAGTCTCTGAGGAGGACCAGGGTCTTCAGAGACCCACAAGATCCTCTGAGCTCCTCTGATGAGTTTCTGATCTAGATTCTCCTCAGAGGATGAACCTCTGTCAGCTGCTGGAGACCAACAGAACCAGCCTGACCCGTAAAGTGCTCCCAGTACCACAGACTGCATCCGTTTCACTTACTGGTACTGATGCACTGGGAGTGTTAGTGGAGGAGAACTTCACATACTTCAATACTTTGATCCTTCAAGGAGCTTCATCCTGTGAAATAAATATTAATTTGGGGACAGATAGTTTACACATTGACCTTGTGACAGCATCCCGAGGTCCAGGTCAGGTCGGATGTATTCTGCTGCTTTTGATTCAGAATTTTTGCGTCAGATATTTTTATCCCTGAATTCTTGAACCTTTGCTGACGAGATGTCACTTCCTGTGGTCAGGTATGGAGGCCATCATGTCGGAATTCTTCAATGATACGACCACGGCCTTCTACATCATCCTCATCGTTTGGTTGGCTGACCAGTATGATGCAATCTGCTGCCACACTAACACCAGCAAACGCCACTGGCTGAGGTGAGTCACATTACCAATATCGTCTAATGCCATTGGCTCCATTTAAACCAATGACGGCACACAATGAAACATCCCTTTAAACCTTTTATATACCTGTAATGAGCCGGGAAAAACCCTTGTCTCTCAATCTAAGGGGAAAGTTAACAGTGTTTTTTCTGATAAGGACGATATCACATTATGACAAATACTTCTGTCTCTCTCTCTCTCGCTTTCACAGACTCGGCTGACGTCTCTGACTCGCTACAGTTTAAATGTTGATTTGTTTGAAATGACGCCACAATATCAACACTGATCGTCACATAAGGATTTATACTTTTCTTATGAGTTAAATCGTCAGAGCAGAGTTTTCTTGCATAGGATGTAGAGAGAAGGGGCTGTCGAGAGGAAGAATGAACTGGTCTGATATCCATTTCCGAGCAATCTTAGAGATGACAGCCAATATACCGATGTTCCTGTAATAACAAACAGCTTCATGATCACCAGCTTTGAAAATGGGTGTCACTATAGCTGCTTTCCTGTGTTTGAAAGATTCCCTGGGAAATGGATAAATTGATTACTTGACAGGTAGGACCTGCAAGTGGCTCTTTAACTGTTTTTAGCAAAGAAGTATCTGTCTTAAAAGAGGTTAGCTAGTTCTCACAGGGTTAGGGTTATCTAAGTTCAACTCTAACTGCTCTCCTGATTTGTGGTTCAAAGTAAGCCTTAGTCTTTCTCAGTTCCTTAATCACCTAAACCTAACCCTAGCATAATAAATTTAGTTTATCACATTCTAACTGTTTAACCAGGGCCACTTTCTTGTGGTTAGTAATATGTATTAATATATAAACTTCAGCCCAGTAAGTCTCCTTTAGTGCATTTTCAAAATGATCCAGTTCCCCTCTTGGAATTCTAAACTGCCCAAGCTGTTCAGAAGTTTGAAAATAAACCTAGTCTTTGTCAACTTCCTTACCATAAGTTTCAAGTTATGATTAGACAGACCCGTAATCATATTATAGGTTTTGACGATTCTTTCAGGCTTATTACTGAAAATCAAGTCAATCTGAGTTTCTGAGGACTTGGTTAATCTCATTGGACCTTCGACTGACTGGTTTGAATCTTAACTGGATGAGAACTGATTTAGGTTTTTCCTACTTGAGTTATCATACCAGTTGGTATTTTATCTCCCATCAGAAGACCTTGAAAATACTCTGCAGTTGGTCATAAAATATTACCTGAAGAAGGAGGGAGGAACTTTTTAGGTTACTTTTAGTCCAATACCTTTGAAACTGATTCAAGATGGCTGCTGTATTTGCTCATATTGGAACTTATCTCTTACATATTCATCATATATTCATCATCAAAAGCATTACTCCACCACCTTTACCTTCAGGTCTATCTGAAGAACTCATGTGCCATGAGAGCAGGACTTTGATGTAGTATATTAGCAAAGTTCAGAGAAGTCTCAATGACATATTTTTGTCACATGAGTCTTCTTAGCGCCCGCGCTACTCCTGCTGGGCCGGGCCTTCCGAAGTCGCTGCTGCAGCACGAACCTCCACTCCCGGCCTGTCAATCACAGACTGACACGGGGGTTAGGGTCGTCCAGGTGAACCCGGACAGCCGGTGCAAACAGGAGGGTTAGAGTTGTGAGCATTCCTTCAGAGTCGGGTCAAGGCTGAAAGCATCGTTGAAGCCGCTGGTGCTGTTGTTCTGTCAGCTATGTTGGTAATTGACTTTATTCGGCTGTTTATTGCTGATCTGATTGTGCCAGGATGGGTAGATGAAGGTTTCTAGCAGAACATGTATCTCCAGAACATTTTGAGTGAAATGGTCACGGCTATATCTTGAATTGATCCAACAGCTAATGCCTGTCTCGTTGTTTATCACCGAGACATGTTCCCTAATAGTTTTGTTTGAACAGATTGAGAAATCAGTTTGTAGACAAGCAGAGCTGTCAAACCGCCATGCTTAACTTCTCCTGGTCGTGTTCTCATGTTTATCTCTTCATGTCCTCCAGGTTTTTCTATCTGTACCACTTTGCGTTCTACGCCTACCACTACCGGTTCAACGGACAGTACAGCAGCTTGGCCCTCGTTACGTCCTGGCTCTTCATCCAGGTCAGAACCATCATCATTCTCAACAACATCAGACCAAACCTCTGCAGAACCAGATTATCTTCAGGAGAGCCAGATCATCAGAATCAGGAGACATATTGCCATGTGTAATGTTTACATCACATCAATGTCACTAACCGTCCATCTTCCCTTCCCGTTTCCTCCAACTCCTTCCTCCCTCCTTATCTTCAGCACTCCATGATTTATTTCTTCCATCACTACGAGCTTCCTGCGATTCTTCAGCAGATCAGGATCCAGGAGATGTTACTTCAGAACCAGCAGGCGGCTCAAGCGGCCAATCAGACGGCGCTGCAAGACAACCTGAACAACAATGACACCGCCGCTGCAGGACCAGCTCCTGCTGACACAGCCCAGCCCCGCCCCCCCAGTACCCCACAGCCCCCGGCCGACCTCCAGCCCCCCCCCCTCTCCTCTCCAGCAGGTGGTGGGGGCGGGGAAGTGAGGTCAGAGCTAAACTGGGTCGCTCACACAGCTGCCATCATCTCCGAAGCTCTGTCCTCCTCCGCCCACAACGTCTCTCTCGAGTCGGTCAGTGCAGTTGCTGCAGCTGGAGGTCACGGGTCGGCTGGAGGTCACGGGTCGGCTGGAGGTCACGGCTCGGCTGCAGAGATCAGTGTGGTGGCTGAGTTCTGGATGGGAGGAGTGGCTGAAGGGGGAGGAGGGGGTGAGGATCCAAACGTCTCAGTAGAAATTAAAACCAGCGCAGGAGGCGTAGCTGAGCCTCCACCAAGCCATCCAATAGGAGGGCTGCAGACAGAGGCGGGGCCCCCTCAGACAGACTGCCCCCCCTCACAGAGTTCAGGTACAGACTGTCGACCTCATCAGACGTCGTCACTGACCTGAAGGTCGTCGGCCGCCTGACGTCATCTCCCCTGTCGGACCCTGTGCCTCCGTTTGTCATGATTACTGATTGATCATCTGACCTTTTTAATGTAAACAAATTCCTGAGTCATGCTCAGTTTAATTCTGAATTCAGACGTGATTCAGTTACTATGGAAACAAAACGTGAAGCTGAGACTAGCCGTTTTTAAAATATCACCATGGTGACGGTTTAAGGAGCTCACATTAAATTATCACCATGGTGACGTAAACAATCGTTTTGAGTTTGATTATTTTCTAGTTTTTCTTCTTTCAGGCGAAACAATCGATCAACAACTGAAGTAATTGATCGTCTGTGAATCACAAACATTTAATTCAAGTTCCTGTTTGAAGCCGAAACAAAGTTATCGAGTGGTCGTTAAGTTTCACGTCTTGAGTACGAGCCAATGGAGCTGAGGGGACAACATACTTCACCCGATGACCAGTTATTGATCAGTGACTGTGTGTTGATCAGCTCTGGTTCTGACAGATTGAGGCACAAACTCTGAACTGTGTTGATTTTTGTTTCCACCTGCTTTTATTTAGAAGAAAGACTTTTAGTAGAGGACGTTTGTTTTGAAGGGTGGATCAGGAGTTCCAGTCAGAATCGATGCCTTATCAATAATATCTGGACTATGAACATCTTCTCGATGTCAGCAGCAGAGCAAGATGATGCCGACTGTGTCACACCTCAGGCCCCGCCTCCAGGGAACGAATCAGTGGCGTGCATAGCGGTGAAGGACCTCGCTGTCTGTGCTGCGTTCAGGGACTGAAGTCAGGAAACGCTCAACGTCAGTTCGTCATCTTTGTCACATCTGGTCTTTAATATTCAGCCGTCCTGTGATTGGCTATTTCAGACGTTTAATCACAAACATGTTAATTACAGCCCCACCCACTGCTGAAGTCTAACACTGACGTGAGACCGGGTCAGTTGGTTCAGGGGCGGGGCCTAAAGTGTGACATCAGTGACAGACACTGAGCAGGCGTTCTGCTGGTCGTCAGTCTGAAACCCATCGTCTGTTTAACCAGTAAAATTTCACATCACTTCACATCTCGACTCTTCTTGTTCCTTTAAACTTCAGGCGCTGTTTGATGTTTAGTTATTTTGGTCAACTGAAGAAATTACTTTAAGTTTGGTTGGATGTCATGACATCACTATGAAGTCAACCATAAAATTAGATGCATGATCTTGATCAGATGAACCAATCATTTGTGTTATGTTAGCGTTAGCAGCTCCTTACTGAAGTAAACATGCTTATAGCAAGCACTTCAATGACTCATCGAGACGTGATCATAACAAAAGACGTTTCAATGACGAAATGTTTTATTTCTGAATAAAAATACAAAAATAAACTAAATGAAAACATCACGACATTAAATGTTATGACTTTATAAAAACAGGAAATAAAATCTTTATTGAACATTTCTGTATGTGACCTCCAGCCCCGCCCCCTGCATGCTCATCGGCCCAGACAGGGTTCAATAATCTGATACATCATCACAACACGTTTTTTATAATTAATGGAGAAAAAAAAGCCTACTTCCTGTGACCTTTGACCCTGAAGCTTCAGTTTGATGTCAGTGAAACATTAACAAGTGGTTACATTAGTAACCGCCGTCATTTACAACAAGTGACGTCAAAGAAACCGAGCATGCTGGGAAAAAGATAAAAAACAAAAACTTGTTTCAGGGTTGATGCCCCCCCCCTACTTGTGTCCCTTGCTCGTCTTGAACGACACCTGCAGGACTTTGTCTCCCAGTCGATACCCGTTCAGGCTGTGGATTGCCATGGCGGCCTCCTCATAGTTCGTCATGGTCACGAAGCCGAAGCCTTTGCACTTGTTTGTGTTGAAGTCGCGGATCACCTTCACGTTGACCACGGCGCCGAACGGCCCAAACATCTGCCACAGGATGGCCTCATCCACATCCTGACCCAGGTTGTAGATGAATATGCACCAACCGGAGGACGCATTCCCAGAAACCCCCCCCCCCTCCACTCATGTGGTCCACACTCATTGGAGAAAACCTGCAACCAATAAGGATGATGGAAATGTTTCAATCATCAAGCAATAAAATAAAATAAACTCATCACTTCCTGTTGTGAAAGTTGAGGAGAAAGGCGAGATTACCTGAACCTCTGGGCCTGGTGATGGACAGGTCCTGCAAAGCGCCGTGATTGGCCATGGTACATCTGTGACATCATCTGCGAGTTCCTGGCCTGATTGGGGTTGGCAGCAAACTTAACTGTGATTGGCTCAGCGGTCCCAGGGGGCGTGTTTCCATTCAGGTGTTTGACGGCGTCTTCGGCCTCAGATCGCTTATCAAAACGGATAAAGGCCACACCCCTAGACAAACCTGAACAGCCAATCAGATCAAAGATAAGAGTTAGGACTGCAAGGATGCGATTGGTAACTTGGCAGGTCACATGACTTGCGGCACTGACCTGAAGCCTGGTCCACCAGAACTCTGGAGTTGATGATGCGTCCGAAGCGAGTGAACATGTCCTCGAGCTCTGGCTGACTCAGAGTCCTCGGCAAACCGCTGATGTACAGATTCGCATCTTTGATCATATCCGAACTCGGCCGCGCGAAGGAAACCTGCAGCAGGCGACAGCACGCGTCTTAGTCGGACATCTTCACCACACGAAGGTTGTTTAAAAAAAAGTGACATCAGCCGACTAATCGGACGTGAAAAAAAATTTGAATATTCATGAAAAAAAAAGACAACAATGAAACATTTGTTTAAATAAAAAAAAACTAAAACATCCAAACAGGCTCAGATCTTTAGGGACTTTTCAAAATAAAAGGCATCAAATCTATCAAAAATAAAAGTCGACATATGGTCACACTGAACTGAAGAAAATCACAGACTCAGTGTTGACATGTGTCGTCAATAAAAACATGAAGATGATGTTTAAAATACCTTCATCCGTCAGACAGAGTGCAGGTGACAGCGCCCACTACTGTCCAGGGAACATAACACATCTATCAGTTGAGACAGTAGAAAATCACAGAGCACCTGTGAAACTTTACCTTGATAGTTTTAGACTGTAGCCTCAGGCCATTGAGGGTACTGATAGCCCTCTCTGCATCATTAGCGTTAACAAAGTTAACAAAGCCGTAACCTAAACTGTGGCCTAGAGAAACACAAACAAACAACAAAATAAAATAACAAAACTATCGACGCACATTCTCCAATCAGACGCCGGCGTCCAACAGACAAAGGCCGGGAAAAACCCACTTCTGAGCAAACCCACAAAACCCAGCGAGGCACTTTGACCCGAAGTCGCTCTGGTCGAACGTCCCAGCTCGATACAGAGTCATTTGATTGACAGTCAACGTGACCAATCAGAGCTGCAAGGATTAAACTTGCACTTCAGATTAAACTTGGTCTTCAGATTAAACTTGGTCTTCAGATTACTGTATTTCGACCACATGGCAGCGTCCTGTCTACACATAGTCAACAGTTTGTCACAGGAGTAGAGGTCTCACTCTGTTTGTTTGCTGGAGACTAAACAGAGTGTTGTGATTGTCTGCTGTCACTTTTTGATCTGACGATCAGCTGATCGATCTCGCGATTGTCAGAGAAAAAGAAACTTGAGGTTTTGTGGATTTCTTCAGAGCTAAAACATCTTCATACATTCATCATCAAAACTTAAAAAAGATTTTAAACCTGAAAAAAAAAAAAAAAACAGGTGAAAACATTTAACATGAAATTGGATTTTAAAACAAAACAACAAAGGACTGAACGACATGAAGACGAGTCGAAAAGTATATTAGAATTTAGTTTCAATCAGATCAATTAGGATAATTTATCAATTAAAATCATTGATCAATAAATCATTGATCACTTCAGTCTGATCTGATGTTTAATAATTGATTCATGTTGTATAGACCTGACTTGATCATCATAAACGTTGTCATGTGAAAAAAATACATCAGTTTAAAAACAAATTCAGAAACCTTTCAGAGAAAAATCACAATTATCTTATAAAAACATTAAAATTAATAAAAAAAAAAGAAAAACATTAAAATAGAATCAGCTGATCAGAGAAACGACTGAAAAGTGCTAAAAAAAAAATACAGGAAATGCTGCAGGTAATCAATTACTGATACATGTTATCTTACTGATATTAACAATACATACAATACTATAACTACGAATACATACATGTAACATTGCCAACATTGATAACTATTGCAATAGATTACAGTTACTCTGTATAGAGCTTTGGACATTTACTCATTTGAGTTTACTCTGGAGTCACTATAGTAATATTATAATCACGATTAGTTAACATGAGTACTCATTGACTTTGGAAACATGCATTTATTAAACTTACATATAAATATATATTTTGCCGTCATGTTAACAGTTAAGTGTGTGTGTGGTCATAAGTCACGATGTTGGATCCTGATTGTTCCAGTGACTTTAACTCTGATGTTTGTGCGTCTCAAGTTGTGTCCCCCCACCCTAACCTGCACAAAATGTTGGACTTTCTTTCAATGTGTTTAAATACGTGTCTCAAACTCTATATCAAATTAGGGCTGAACGATTAATTGCATTTGCGATAAAATCGCGATATGATAAAACGCGATTTTCTAATGTCAACGTGCGCGATTAAAACGTACGAAAGAGAGTAGGGCACTGGGCTGCTGTCCTCCCCCGCAGCCAGAACGCCGCGGGACCACAAAACTCCTCTGATCCAGACGATAGCGAAGCAAGCCTGCATCACCTACAGGGTCCTAGAGTCTTCTGCGTGGCGGACTCACAGAGCGAGCTCATCTCGCCGGTGACCGCGGTGCGGGCTGCAGACCTGAAATCGCTCCCCGGGAAAAGCAAGCCGAGCTCCAGGGCTCCAGACCCCCCCCCTCCACCTACATGCACATCTGTGAGACGGAGGTGTTCAGCATGGGGGGGGTGTTCCTGCTGAGGCCCGGCGCCTCCATACCGCTGCACGACCACCCGGACATGAACGGGAATCTACGGAGCTGCTGATCCCAGAGCTGCCGCGGACACAGAGCTGAAACTGCTGCTGCTCCACTGACTATAACAACGCCGCGTTCCAACACTATGCAAATCAATGTGGAAGTAATCCAAGTATTCAGATTACGTAATGGAATAAATAACAGATTACATTTTTGGGCATGTATTTCTTTAACGGAATACTTTTTGAAAGGGTCCTTCCCAACACTGGAAATGTTACTGACTTGGGATCAGTAAGACGCCTATAATTTAAAAACTGTTTTTCTCAAGATGGTAAATTTTGCACACAGGTTTAAAAAAGTGCATGCCTTGTGTTTATACTTTGACTTTGATTAAATTACTTAAATGTAAACTGATTTGTTCTTCTTGTTTCTGTAATGAGCAGTTAAATAAAAATGTGGGAAAGAATATTGTACACTAAATATATCTCATATTGTGTTGGTCATATTTAAATCAATCATTACGTTTTTTTTTGTGGGGGGGGGGGGGGGGGGGGGGGGGGGGGGGGGGGGGGGGGGGAGAGATCAAATAAAAAAAATCGCATATTAAATCGCAATCGCAATATTTGGGGGTAAAATCGCAATTAGATTATTTTCCCAAATCGTTCAGCCCTACATCGAATCAAACAAACACAAAGTAAACTTTAAGTACTGTACATGTCCTGATTACTTCTGATTCTGGTAATACAGCCTGGTACAGGGATGCAACGATCTTTTCATATAAGAAAAGTCTTGATCGTTATCTGATGATCAGAGTTGATATTGTTGATTAATCTCAAACAACATCAGAAGTCAGCTGAGTTGTGGTCGGCCCCCACCCCCGAGGTCATCGTCCATCACCATGTTTAACGCAAATGTTGCGATATGCCTGGTAAGTTAATAACGCACAACTCTAGCCTATATAGTATATCTGCCTCAATCCTGAAGCAGCGGCTTCGCTGTGGTGTCCTGGTCCTCTCTGACCCTACAGGCCGGCGCATGCTACTGCGTTTTTACGGGCCCGCAAGAGCAAGAGCCCTTCCGGGTGCCTTACGTGCTCATGTATCTCTTCTTACGTGCGTCGCCCGATTCTTCTAACTATAGACAAAGCTCCACGAGCCTCACGCAGCCTGCAAGGCTGTGATTGGTCTGCTAACAACATCCTTTCTGGAAGTCTGTTTCCGGTTTCATTCCCTATAAAACCGACAGAAACCACAGAAGATTTAGAAGAACGAATATGGACCAAATAGAAGAGCGGTTGGCAGAAGAGATATGAAAGTTTTATCACTTGTATAACCCGTCACTGACTGGAGGATTTGTCCGCCAGAAAAAGACTACGATGAGCCGGAGTGGCGATGTAAATAAACAGACGAAGAAGAAAGAAGGCGTCTCTAAGGTCGACTTCCACGAAACACGTTACTCCGCCTAGTGTTCTGACAGTGAATTGCTTTATAAGACGCACAGTGCCTTGGGAAGCTTGAATGACAACGAGTCCTACGCCACAGCAGCGTACCCCGTCTCAGTTGAGAACATTACCCGACTTTAATTAGAGGGATTAATTAGAGGGACAGTTGTTACATCAGAAACCTCACTCACCTGTGACCTTAGCGTCATAAAGACTAAACAAGAGCCTCGTTGCAAACATCCCCGGGTTAATAAATGTTTTATGGCGAATACTTCCTAGGCCCAGCCCCACATGAAGTTACTGCAGCGTAATTACACTCAGTGCAATACAACAGCAGTCCTTGTGGTGGACAGTGGTACTGCAGCGGAGCAGCGGTTTGGTGCTGTAGTACCTCAGGCACACAGCAGGGGGACTTACCTGCCACTTTGTCCCTGATGAGTTTGGCGGACTCTACGTCTCCGACGCTGCTGAACAGACTCCGCAGCTCCTCCTGGCTCATGCTCTGCGGCAGGTAGTTCACGATCAGGTTTGTCCGAGCGTCTTCGTCCTCCATCATCTGGTCACTGAAGCCGTTGTCGTAGAGCTCCTGAGTAACAAAGAAATGACATCAAGACACTACTATGATTAAAACAGATTCAGCCAATCAGAGAGCAGCGCTCACCTTTCCAACGGATCCTTTGGCTGCGAGCTGAGCGTCTCTGACGTCACTCTGGGACGACTGCACCTCGCACACCTTGAAAAAGGGAATTGAACAAATGTTGTTCAGGATACACTGCGAACCAGAGAGAGGTCTGGAGATCCACGGATCAGGTCCGGGTGGACTCACCTTCAGGTACCTGATGTGTCCTCTTCGAAGCGCCATGGTGACGTCACAGGTCGATCACTGTCTGGAAGAAACCAACGTCACGTTATGGATCAGTGATCAGCTGTGTGAGGTTCGATTACTACCCCCCCCCCCCCCCCCCCCCCGCCCATTAGTAGGACACGGAGTCACACGTGGATTCAGAAAACAACGATAATAATAATATGAACGTTTGAGAACATGGCGGCTCCAGACTCTGGTTCCTGATCTTAGTCGGAGCCTGAGACTCGAACACTGAGCGCGTTAGTTCCGTGAAGTTAGAAATAACTGAACATATGAACGCAGGAAGCTAACACTGAGCTAGCACCGCGCTAACACTGAAGTAAGGTTAGCCGCCTGCTAGCCGCGTGGCCTCCACGTGAGGCCTCGCGGCTAGCAGCGCGCGCTCCCGCTCACTCGGGTCGCATCACGTACCTGAGGCCGCTGGGTGTGTGTCTGCTGCGGGTCCGCGAGTGGATGTTTTGCTGATGCTAAGCTAACACGCCGGCTTTAACACAGATTAGCTGTTAGCTGCTCCCGCGCGACACAAAGGAAACAAACCAACTCACGCCGAGTATCGCGCGACCAGAGATCTTCTTCTTCTTCTTCTTCTATTTAAAAATGGACGATCAGTCACTGACCGCCCCCAGCTGGTGCAATGGAAGCACGGTCTGTATTTCTACAAATACCACTCATACTACTGTGTATTTATACTTATTCTACTAATGCTACCGTTTATTAATACTAATGCTAATACTACTGATACTGCTGTGTATTATTATACGAACACTCTCCTTATTATATATATATATATATATATATATATAACACGAGTGCTATATAATACATACATAATACCCCAACACGAGTGCTATATAATACATACATATATATATATATATATATATTTCTCCCACCAACATGGACCGTGTTATAAACATGAAGCTTCTATAAACGTCTCTCTCGACCGCTACGTTCAGGACAACGTGCCTGTGACGTCACGGGCTCACCCCGGCTGCGGAAGCCGCGATGATGTAAACAAAGAAGCGGATCATCGAATAAAGTTCGTTAAAACGGATCCGGAGCAAAGAGACGGAGGATGGAGATCCACAAAATCTGAACCAGATCCAGAACCGTTATCAGAACCACGACCAGAGACAGAGCCAGAAACAGAGCCAGGACCGGAACCATGTCCATGGAAGACCCGTTCTTCGTCGTCAAAGGGTGAGCGCTCCGTGCTAACCGGCTAACAGCAGCAGGGTTCGTGTGGCCGATGGTCGCTGATCCAGAGTCGATATTTCTGCACAAACCGGGAACTGGAGCGTGTGTTCTAACTGCAGAGGTGTTAGCAGCGAGCTAACGGACATGCTAACGGTCCCAAGCAGTGTTTTCTGACTTAGCACGTTAGCATGTTAGTACAGAGCTCGTCTACCAACAGGAATCACACTCTGACTAGTTCTAAAGTTAACGGTGCAGTCGCTCAAAGACACAAACACGGAACACTTGTTTATTTTATTTTGGTTGTCAGCAAAGTGTCCTGAACCACTTCCTGCCAGATGATATTGTGTTTTTACACATTAATAATAATTTAATTTACATTTAGACTTGAAGGTTCAGTATGTCAGATTAAGGTGAAAGGATCTATTGGCAGAAATGAATATGAAATAATCCTAGTGATGTTTTCACCTGTGTTTCTTGTAAATTGTATTTGTAAGATTGTTTTTATTAAAGAATGAGCCTTTTATAATTTAATGATTTATATTCGCATACTTCGTTTTTTACATCTGGAGCGGGACCTCTCTATGGAGGCCGCCATGTTTTTTAACAGTCGTCCAGACTGCAAAATGCAACTTCACCACTAGATTTTCAAAAAGTTTACATACTGAACTTTAAAGTCCGTTAATAATCCGACTGCGCCACATGACGAGTTTGTTCATACACGTCAGCGTCTGATTTCAGATAAGCCCGGTTGTGATGTGTAATGGATGTGAGCTTCTTCTCGGATGTGTGTTGAGAACAGGGAGGTACAGAAGGCTGTGAACGCAGCGCAGAGCCTCCATCACAGGTGGAGCGAGCTGCTGCAGGAGGGGGATGGAGCCTCCAAAGAGGAAATGGACTGGACGACCAATGAGCTGAGGAACAGTCTGCGCTCCATCGAATGGGACCTGGAGGACCTGGACGAAACCATCAATATCCTTTGATCCAGGGGGGGGAATGGAAGTTCCGGAACCCCTGGTTTAATCACTGACCTGTCGTGATACAAGGTCATGTGACCTGAGGTCACCTGATTTATAATGTAAATGTTTGCAGATGATGTTTCTTAACTGTCAGTGAAGGTATCGTTGAGACAAATCCTAAAAAGTTCAACCTGGACGCTGGTGAGCTGTTGAAAAGAAAAGCCTTCATCACCAGCACCAGGAACACAGTGAAGGTAAACTCACATTTCCTTGGTCACACCTGCTCAAGTGGAACAAGTCTGATCTGATTGGTGACTGAGTCTGACTGTTTCTCTTTAAGGAAATGAAAGAACAGCTGTCGAGTCAAGCTGCTGCATCCGTGGACAGAAAGAAAACACAGGTCAGTCACCTGACATCGGGGGGTCACACTCAGGGTCTGGACGGTTCCTGGGGGCCCATGTATGGACCGTTACTTGCAATGTTTGTCCTTTGATGTTCAGGCTCTTCTCGGTGAGCGTGGTGCTCGAGGTCCAATGTGGAAGCCTGGTCCTGATAAATACATCCGACTGGATCATCAGCTACAGAACGCCAACACTCAGTTTATCGAGGAGCAGCAGGGGCAGCAGCAGGTAAGGTTTCACATGACCATAACCAGATAATTACAGAGCTGTGGCTGATGATGTCATGATAGTACGTGGTGTGTGGATTCCTTTTAATGTATTTGTGTTTCAGCTGATATCTGAGCAGCAGGACGAACAATTGGAACTCGTGTCAGGAACGATCGGAGTCTTGAAGAACATGTCTGAGCGAATTGGGATGGAGCTGGACGAACAATCTGTGTAAGAACTATCGTATCTTTCCAGCAGTAGAGTCTTGTTGAAGTCGTTGCTTGAAGAGAGGAGACGCGGACCCAGTACTTACAAGTATAATGTTTATTACACAAGAGTATTACAGGTCAGGACGAGTTTCTAGAAAACTCGGAGATAATACACAAGCCGAATAGTGAAAATCTGCCTTGACTCTGCAAGGTAAGGCGTTTTATAGGGGAGTTGTTTACCACAAACCTAGAGATATAATGACGTCACAAAACCGGGCCTTCTGCCTAAATTTGGGAATGTGTCGTACCTTAAGATTTAAGGACCCACTGAAAACATATCTCCTCTCATTATTCCGTAGGCAGTTCAAGGATAGTTGAGACAAGGAGAAACACACGGAACACATCTGGAGATAATACTTAAAGGTTTGAACCTAAGATTCAAGGCGCCTTAAGATATTAACATGTCGTTATGATCTATACCTATGCTAGAGAAACTCAGCTGAATATTAACATACCATTTATGGTTTGTAACTGTGGTATGGATATCTATTAGCTAAGGTAATATTCTACAGAACCGTGTTCAGATTCACGTCAGAGGCTCATCTGCTTCGTCTTGTTAACTGAAGTGTGTTGTTCTGACCTCTGACCCTGTTGAGTGTACCGGCACCTCGTGGCTTCTTACAGTGGTGGCCCTGGTGCTGCTGCCACCATCAGGCCTGTTTTCAATCAATTCTATTAATGTGGGATGAAACATACAAAGCAGGGCTGGGCAATTAACTGAAAATGTATCAGAACTAAAAATTATAACCTCTAACTGACTTATTCTTGCTCATGTTGCTAACTCGGTTAATACTTTCCACAATAATTGCATTCACGAATTGTTGTGATTCTGCTACGTACATTTTTCAGTGGTGGCCTGTATACCTTGTACTGTTCCATAAAATAACATAAAAAGAATCATAATTGAGGCAAAAGTCTGAAATAAATGAACATTTTATGGAAGTCATATCACGCAGCCCAAATACAAAGTAAAAGCCTAAGACTGAATTTAAGTCGTCTTAGATTCACGTCATTTAATCACTGTAGATATGACTGTGTTTCCAGCAATGCTCGCAAGACAACTTCACTAACACACACTCTGACTCTGAGAACACACAAACTCACACTCTGAGGACACACACACTCTGACTCTGAGGACACACACACTCTGACTTTGAGGACATTAATAAAAAAACAATAAACCAGTGTAAACTGGGTTAAAGTAGATAGATGTGCAGAAGGTGTAAACCTGTTTTGTTCTCGTCCCTGCAGGATGTTGGACGACTTCGGTCATGAGATGGACAGCACTCATTCCAGACTGGACAACGTCATGAAGAAATTGGCCAAAGTGTCTCACATGACCAGTGGTAATCTGCCCAGCGACATATGATCTCACGTCTTTGTTTCTATTGGAGCAGCAACAATAGAAAATAACTGAAGCACCAAAGTTTCATTAGAAATCAAATCACAATTCTCTGTGTTTCAAATCTTCTCCGTATTGATCAGATATCAAAAACACTGGAGTTAAATCAATAACTCAGCTTCAATATTTCAAGTTTCTAGTTAACTATAGCTGCTTGTTTTTTATCTAGGATTTTAGTTATCTGGTTATGTAGAGTTGGATGTGAATGAAAACGTTCTGTGTCTACAGATCTATATCGGTGGTTGTATGTAGTTATTGATATAGAGTTTGGTTTAGTTATGGTTGTGATTAGTTATAATTAATTATGTTATATGTCACATTATAGTTATTGTATTAAAGTTATAGTTTAAAGTCATAGTTCAAATTGGTTGAAAATAAAATACTTTCACTTATTTCTAGTTCAATAAAATATTGTTAGTTAATTATAGAAAATTGTTATTTATATATAATAGTTAGTTATAGTTATAGTTATCGTTAGTTATGATAATACATTAGAGTTAGCTATAGATTCAATTAATGGCAATTAGCTATAAATATTAGTTACGGATCGTTATTGTTAGTCATAATGACATGTTAATAGGTCACTGTAAGAAATTATATTTAGTTATAAAATAACTAGTCATTGTTGTAATATGTGATAGTTATAGTAAATTATATGTGACCATAGGAAGTTATTGTAAGATATCAATATAACTGCTTTCAGACATGCACCTCCTCCAGAACATCTGCACTTTCTCATGCATTAATGCAAATGTGTGAGTGAGAGCCGGAAGCTTCTGAGGACTTCCTCCTCCTGAGCTCCTGAATAGAGTCTGAATCCAGGATCAGTGTGAACAGCAGAGGATCCTCCACTGATTCACAGAGTGAGGGGGGGGGCTTCTAACACGGGTCACAAACATGAAGAAACTAAAACCTCTCTGGTGAAGAAGAGCTGACTCACACAAAGAAGACACAGACGAAGATGTGAAGAGAGTTTGTGGTGATCAGAGCTGAAGACGTGTCAGGTGATATACATGATCACATGACCTCTAGAGGAGAGGTAACAGGTCACTTCCTGTCTGTGTCTGCCCCCCCTCTCCTGAACCATGAGGAGGATCTGATGCTGAACGAGTCTGAGCAGAAAACCTGCTGCTGTGTTGTTCAGCTGTGAAACAAACTCTGGAGACGATTCTCTGGGTTCCACCTGGAGCTCATGTCTGAAAACAGCTTATTACTAGTTGTAGTGGTAAAACGTTATAGACAGTTATGTGTATTTTTAATTTGATAGTAATTAAGTCTTTGTGTCTTTACAGATCGTCGTCAGTGGTGTGCTATTGGAGTGTTGCTCGCCATCCTCTTTGTCGTCCTCCTCCTCTTCTTCATCCTTTGATTTCAGTTCCGAATTCATCTATGTCCTGTTTCTACTGAACTCTACACGTGTCTCTGCTGGACTAGGGTGGGGTACCGTTCACATTCGAGCCAGTACTGGTCCCTGTACCTGGAAGTCTGTACTGGTACCCTTTGGTACTTCTTTTGGTACTTTACTCTCTTTTTCTGCAAAGAGAATTTCCTGTTGCCTCCACCTCGCGACATAATTCCACTACAAACGCCTATAGAGAAAATGTTTGTCCGGATTCCGATTCACCACTGTAAGCAAATGATTACTATAAAAGTTGTGTAGCTTCTGTATGATGGACCCAGAACCTGAGGGAAAGGTAACACAAACACACACACACACACTGACTCCGCTGCTTTGATTAGTTTGTTGCCACAACATCAACACTGAGTATCACATAATGATCAATTATTTTCTCAATGAGTCAAAGCCTTCTTCCTCTCTCGTGCTGACACACACACACACACACACACACACACACACACACACACACACACACACACACACACACAGAGTGTTTAACTCAGTCTGGGTGAAACCACAGACTTTGTAAAGTTAGTAAATGTGTGTAGATCTGTCTGGTGCAGAGCTCAGTGTGAATGACAGACACACAGAGGAGCAGTAAATTACTGACAGTGCTGCTAAAAACTGCACCAGTGACTCACCATAGTTCTGAGCTTGGCTTTTTTCAGGGTGGGTCACATGGTCTCTCTCTTTATTTAACCTATACTCTCTCTTTCACTCTCACTCATCTATACACTCTCTCACCCAGATGCCCTCAGAGGTAACGAAAGTTTGCACCAATAGATTAACGTGAATCGAAGCTGGGTAGTACTGACGTAATTCGGTCAGTTAAAGTACAGAGACCCGTACCCCACCCTACTCTATACTGGTCTTTACTGGTCTCCAATAGTTTCCACTAGTTTGAACTGGACTCTACTGGACTCTTCTGAACTATTTAATGCCCGTTTGTTGAGTTTGAAATTGTTAGTCTGAAAACAAAGTGTTAACACTAAAACTGTCTGTTGTTGTTTACAGTTTGATTTTGTTGATTTTAAGTGACTGAAACATTTTATTTGTATCGTAACGTTTTATTTCATTTTGCTTTATTTAATTTTATTTAATTTAATTTTTCCTGTAACGTATTGATCAACACACTCCAGTTTATTGACTTTTCTACTGTTAAACTACTTGTCAATTAAACCATGCACTTCTTGCAGCTCTTTCACAATAAAAGTGTTCTTGTGTGGAACAAGAACATTGTTCCACACAAAGTTCACATTACACTGTGGCTTTTGAGGAGCCTTACTTTCTGGTGAAGTCCAGTATTTGACTTGTCACATGGCAACAGTGAAAATTATCCTACTGTTGATAACATTTCAAACTGGCTCAATAACAACGTAAGATTTAAGGAATGCATGTAATTGGCTGATCAGAGCAAACAAAAACCAAATCATTAAAGCAGGAGGACACAGGTTACAGCTTTGTGCTTCTCATACACACTCCTTCAGGAACAGTACCTCACCTAAACTAAATCTGCTGAGCATTATTTAGACTTTATTCTTGTTTTTAACTACCACAAAATAAAATCTGTCTTTCCCTCTGTTTTGTTGACTGTCCCTTAACCCTCCTGGTATTTCACTGCTGTCTGTGGATTACAACAAAAAACAGAAAAGGTCCAAAAGAAGAGCAAGAGCCATGGTTTCCTGTTTTCCACTCACTCCATTGCTTACTTGACCAAGTGAAGGTCAATGATGCATCACTAAGTCCAGTGCCAGGTCCAGACCCAGGTTCACGGCTGCAGGTTCAGACCCAGGTCCAGACCCAGGTTCACGGCTGCAGGTAGACGTGGGGGTGTCTGGCTCCACAGTGGAGCTATGACTGTCAGCAGAGCAGCTGTGGTCATCGCTCGTTTGTAGTTTGTGAATCCAAATTATCCAACGTTTTGTTTTTTCCCATTTGACGTTCTGACTCAGCCATAAACCAACAGACTGAATAAAACACTCTTTACGTTTTGAAGTCCATTCAACTCCGTGATGAGAAGTTCAGCTGATTACTTAAAGTATTGATTTGAGTACAGCGCTTCCATTCATGGAATCTAATGGGTGACAATGACATATTTACTTTGTTTTTCAGGAACCTTATTGTACAATATAAACTGGCACAGAAGTGAACAAGCTTTTTTTGGTTTTCAGAGGAGCTTGTGTTAGTTATTCGAAGCCTGGCTCCACATCATCAGGTTTATGGTACAAGTGGCAGGAAGGTCACCGCCTCCTGTTTCCTGTGTGAATACAAGTCATCAAACAATGGCTTGTCATAAACAAACTCATTTATATTCTGTTTAAAGTTAAAGTTGCTGACTTCATAAATAAAAAAACTTTTCTTTAATAATCAACAGTTTGTGTCATTTAGTTCCAGGTTCAACTGAAATGATGGTTAAAGTAAAACTGTGATTGATCAGTGATCAGTTTGTCATTGATTTTTAGAATCAGTTTGAAAACTGTAAAGTTCTAATAACCTGCTATTAAAGAACAGGAAGCACAACTGATGTCTTTAATCAACATTAACATTAATTAGCATCAATATTGTTAATTAGCATGTAATAACATCAAATATTATACAACACATAACGTTAATATAAACAACAGTGATCTTAAAATAAATCTTATCAATCACTTTGATAAGATTTCAAACTTAAACTGAACTGGACCTTTATTTTTTCTCTTTGAACTACGTTTGATATTTTGATCTGAGAATCTTAATCAAACAAACTGTGAACAGCGTCATCAGGTTCTGTGTTCTGATTGGACCAGGTGCCACAGCTGTGCTTTGGGAAAGAAGCGGAGTTCAGGTGCTGTAGTTCAGTTGTAGAAATGTAGGTGGCGCTGCCATCGCCATCTGTTGGAGGACCCGAACAGGTGGGTCACCTGATCCAGACTGAGAGACGCCCCCTTCTCCACGTTCACCTCCAGGATCTCGTGTTTGACCGAAAGGAAGCGTCCATGTCCCCCACGTGAACACCTGCAGAACACGTTAATGCAGATGAAAATGTTTCTAAGAGACTAACTCTGGTACATTAAGAACCATTGTACTCACATTAATGAATGTACTCTATAAAAATACAAAATAAATACCTACACCGTCAATACAGTGTTATTAAACTGTTGTTTAATTGTTGTAGTATTTTAAGTACCCAAGTCACGGCCCCTCATCATCTACGTCGGTTCCTTGCTCGATATAGTTCAAACAGAAACGTTCCATCAGAACATGAAGAACTGGACCGGCAGAACGCTGAGGACATGGACGCTCCACGTCCTCGATGCTCAAACATTGTTACAAGAAACTGAGAGTGAAACTGAGGTTTTGATTGGCTATCACTGTTTTCTCCAACGTAATTGGTTGTCTCTGTGCGCCTGGACCAGGAAGGGACATCACATGTGTCCCCTGCTCATCATGTGACGTGCAGTCATCTCCATTTGATTGGTCGGTAGTTGAACTGTTGAAGGGAACTTGCAGCATTGGTTGCGATGGTGGTCTTCTGTTACTACCAGAATGAAACCAGCGTCTCTGGCTTCATGGTAATGGCCTCTGAAGATTTGATATTTAAACAGGTGAGTTATGTGTCGGCAGCTGGTCTGTAGTCACCATCTCTCTTCTTCTGCTCGGAGACAACACTCTGAACTGACAACACCTTCCTTAACTGGAAGAAGGGCGACCCCTGCTGGGCAGACATGAAACATGAAGTTCAGAGAACAAGAAGTAGAACAAAGAAACCTGATCATTGATGATTTTCTCACCAAACTCAGCAAACTGGAGGGGGCGGGGTCTAATGCTGAGGGCCGGGCCCTGATGCTGTGTCGATCCAGGCTGCTAGTTCGAGTCCTGCCGAGTCTGGCGCTGGAGAGAAGACGACGCAGAGAAAGCCGAGAAGGTTCTTCTCTGCTGCTGAATCTGAAAGTCACAGATGTTAATAACTACGTCTCCGTCAATACTGACACACCTGAACGTACACTGGTCATGTGATGTAAACAGGAAGTAGATTGTAGAACAGTGATGGTGAAAAGTAAGAGCAGGGATTTCTTTTCTTGGAGAGACGACGAGGTGGAACTTGTTGAGAATGTAAAGTCGTAGGTTCTCTGGGAACCTGTGAGTGAAACAGAAACTCCCAACAAATGAAAGGAGGGTGGGAACAGATTGAGCCGGATATAAGGCCTTCACTCAAATGATTTTTTTTTTTAAGATCCTTTTATTCGTCCCAAACACATGCACAGACATGCACAACACACTCATTCAGGTAGGGAAATTTAATCTCCGCTTTTGACCCATCTGGTGCAGGACACACAGAGCAGTGAGCAACCATGTAAAGCGCTCGGGGAGCAGATGTTGGGGGAGTAAGGTGCCTTGCTCAGGGGCACTAGACAGGGTAGGGAGACTCTTGGATTTTTGGACAGATCAATCCAGGTTCGTCTTTTGTTGTCTCTCCGTGGAGTCGAACCAGAGACGAACCAGAGACCTTCTCTGCCCATAGTCCAAGTTTCTGCCACTAGACACCAGACACCAGACCATCCTCCAAACATCTTCTCCTCACTGTGCGTGAAGATGCACTCACACCTGCCGGCTGCCATTCTTGAGCAACAACTGCATTGGTGGTGCCCCGATCTCACAGCTGAATCAACTTTAGGATTTAGATAAATGGTAGAATTAGGTGCAATCTTACAAGCAGCCATATCCTGTTCTCTGAAGCCCTTTTTGTGCAAAACAATGAAGACTGCACGTGTTTCCTTGCAGGTAAACATGGTTAACAAAAGAAGAACAATGATTTTAAGCACCACCCTCCTTTCAAAGCTTCCAGTCTGCTCTTCTGTCTCAATCAGGATGACAGAGTGATCTCCAGACTTGTGCCTGTCAACACTCTCACCTGTGTTAATAAGAGAATCACTGACCTGATGTCAGCTGGTCCTTCTTGGCAGGGCTGAAATGCAGTGGAAAAGTTTTTTTGGAGATAAAGTTCATTCTCGTGGCAAAGAGGGACTTTGCAATTAATTGAAATTCATCTGATCACTCTTCATAACATTCTGGAGTGTATGCAAATTGCCATCATAAAAACGGAGGCAGCAGACTTTTTGAATATGAATATTTGTGCCATTCTCAAAACTTTTGGCCACGGCTGTAGAGACACTCAAAGGATCCTCCATCTGCACAGACTGGGACACATTTCTTAACCTGGACATTGATGTGGCCACTGGTTACCGAAAAGGACAGAGTGTACCTCAACACTAAGCCTTACATAACTAAGAGGATTAAAGACTGTATTGACAGGAAAAAGATAGATTTGAAATATGATGAAGGAGCAGTTGAGAAAATAGTGGCTGAGGACATCATAAGGACATTATAGAGCAGAATTTCATGTCGAACTCTATTAAGGTAATTACTAACGTGAACACAGCTGAAAAGCGGCTCGTTTATTTTATTAGTTTGTATTTTAGTTACATTTTTAATACACTCCACCCTCATCTGCTCATTTCAAAAGACAATCATTTCTTAACCAATCAACGTCAACATTTCAGTCAACAACATCCTCTCAGAATCCACATGCATCAGCACCGGTGCCCCACAGGGTTGTGTTAGCTGGCAGCACTTGATTGTTGTTTTAAATGTAATTGTGTGATTATTATTCTTACTGTTTCTGTGCAGGCTTTTATCTGTGCAGCACTGAGTCCAATATATTTTCTCCTACAGGGACAATAAAGTATATCGTATCTGTGTCATCGTTTACAAAGGTCTCGGAGTTAACCCTGACTCCTTCAGGTGTAACCCTATCAACATATGTTTCAGTGTAGTAAGTATCTGTGAAGATTCTCATTCATCAGGTCCTAACTTCAGGAGTTGTAGATGTGAACAACTGCTGAATAAACGCTGAAAACTACAGGATAGTGATGGGACTTGATCCTTCCTACTTCCTGTTCCCTGACCAATCACTGGGCTGACAGTTGATCGACAGGTTCTGAATTCTTGAGGAGGTCTCAGCTTTGAACGTGACCTCAATGATGCTACACTGTGGTTTCCGTGGTGACAGGTTGATATGTGAGGCGTTAGGGGCGTCGCACAGACTCACTGTTCAGGAAGTGAAGTGTAGAGCTTTGTTCTTATTGGCTGGTTGACCCGTCCATTCCTGCTGCTCTCTTGGATGGGTGGGGCTGATCTCTCTGCTTTGATCAAATCAGAAGATGAAATTTTAGTGTGTGTTTATCTCAACAATAGTAAAATGATTAAATGATGAATATATAATATATATATATTAGTGCTGTCAGTTAAACGCGTTATTAACGGTGTTAACGCAAATCCATTTTAACGACGTCAATTTTTTTCTCGAGAGATTAACGCAGAGCTGCCAACTCTCACACTTTCGCCATGTGACACACGCTTTTGCATGTTGGTGGTTGACTAAGTCACAATAATTTTTAAAACATCATCGTATCAGGCCGTCATGAAGTACCAGGAGTGGGCGAGTCTGTGTGTGTCTGTGTGTGTGTGTGTGTGTGTGTCTGTGTATGTCTGTGTGTGTGTGTGTGTGCTCCCAGATAGCGCACCGGTCCGGGGGCTCTCTATTATTAGTCCTTGTTTACCTGAAATGTGCACTTTATAATTTTATTTTGTACCTCCCTGTTTGGCAATGTTGTTTTTCAATAAAATAAAACCTTTGCATAAAGCAAGCCAATTCACTTTTCCATGTTCATAAGAGCATTAAAACGAAAAAAAAGATGGAAAAATAAATAATGAAGGGACATTTAGAATAGATAAAAATGTGCGATTAATTTTGAGTTAACGATGACATAAATGTGATTAATTGCGATTACATATTTGAATCGTTTGACAGCTCTAATATATATTATTGATCTATTGGGATAGTACAGTGCTATGAACTCTTTGATGTATGATTATAAAAGATATAAAGATAATATATAATCTAAAGTAATTTAAAGTATATGTAAACTGATTATATGTATACATATATAATAAATTATAGGTATATATATATTATTTATAAACTGATATACTTAAACTTATAATACATAAATTGTTTATATGTAGGCTGATTATATCAGACCAGTTTTATATAAATTGAGAATATGCGAGCTTAACACTCGAAATCCGTACATTAGAAAGTTTACACCTATTCCGATTAAACCTTGGATAAAAAAAAATACTAACAATTTTTTTGAAACTAACACTTTAATGTCACTTGCTTATAGCAATTTGTAGTTTTGCTTTATTTTGAAGAAATTGTACTTTCTTGATTCTTGTCGTCCTGGGTTGATGCACTTATTGTAAGTCGCTTTGGATAAAAGCATCAGCTAAATGAAATGTAATGTAATGTAATGTATATACACTGTATTGTGATATAAATGTAAATACTCTAGAAATGTAATACCTGTTGCTTCTGTGCTTGTCCCTGAAGAAGAGGAAGAAGAAGAGTTCTTCATCCTTCTGATCCCTCCTCCCTCCTCCACCTCCACACAGGGACTCTGGTCTCTCGGCTCTGCTACAGATTGGAGCTCTTTGTTGGGCTCAAGTCCTTCAGGTCTCCCCTGAGTATCCTGGTCATGGTTCAGATCCTGTTCTTCCTCTGAACCATTGAGCCCAACACTCTGTGACGTCATCACTGATATCACAAGAAGAGGAGAGGACGGGGAGGGACATGTGAAGGCAGGCGTGGTCAGTTGGTCAGGAGCATAAGGGTTGATTGGCAGGTCTGTTGTAGGTGTACCCTCATTGGTTCTACTCCTCATCTGAATGTTGGTGACACGCTCAGCCCCGCCCCCTCTGCAGAGCGATTTGTTCTGAGGTGTGACAGGGCCAATGTAGGTCTCTCTGATTGGCTCAGTCCTCAGGTTGACATGGGGCCGGGACAGGCTCCGCCCCCTGTCAACAGGTACAGGTGGCCCCGCCTGACCACTGACGTACAGGTTCAGGTTCAGTCTGGAGACCAGGACACCTGTCCCCTGCTGCCCCGCCCATCTTCTCTGCTGCTGTCTTTCCTGGTAACGAGACTCCGCCTCTGTCTCTGTTTCATCTTCAAATCTCAGGCGACGAGTTGAAGACGCTGGGCGTCGCCTCGTTGACCCCACAGCTGATTGACTGCTGGACAAGTCACTCTGGTGTCCTGAATGAGAGGCCACGCCTTCCAACCTCACCCGGATGACAGGACAGTTCCTGACCCCCGACCTGCAGGAGGAGATCAGTCGTCTGACGTCAGTTCAAGCTTTTTTAATCTGAAGCTTTTATAGAAAATGTATGAAACATGAAAAAAAATGACGAAACAAAATGAAACACAAAGAAACACGATGTGTGTTACTCAAGGTGTCTGTGAATGTGTGTGTGTGTGTTTCTCACAGTGTGTGTTTGTGGCGCTGTGCTAGGTGACAGCCTATTACAGCAGCTCCTGTTGTTTCTTTCTTGAAGTTTTGTCACTTTATTCTTTTAATCTTTTTCAGTATTTGTCCTGGGGACATAATGGCAATGGCTACATGTTGGTTAGCAACCTGTTTTTATTTTATTCTTCAATCATGTCAAACTTTACCTTCATTTCCTCAGTATGTTAACCTCCCACAAGAGACAGTAAAGACAGCTGGAGAGGCGGTGGTCTAGTGGTAGAAACTTGGACTGTGGGCAGAGAAGGTCTCTGGTTCGTCTCTGGTTCGACTCCACGGAGAGACAACAAAAGACGAACCTGGATTGATCTGTCCAAAAATCCAAGAGTCTCCCTACCCTGTCTAGTGCCCCTGAGCAAGGCACCTTACTCCCCCAACATCTGCTCCCCGGGCGCCGTACATGCTCGCTCACTGCTCTGTGTGTCCTGCACCAGATGGGTTAAATGCAGAGGTTAAATTTACCTACAATTGCATGAGTGTGTTGTGCATGTCTGTGCATGTGTTTGGTATAAATAAACGAATCTTAATCTGAATCTTAAAACACCTCTGTATGCAAGTGCTCTGGATGCATACAATGTCACTGTCCTCTTGTATGTCCCTCTTGTCCAGCCCCAGCCTGCATCCATAAGGACTGTGAGGAGGTTTACTCAGGAGGCCACTGAGGCACTGCAGAACTGCTTTGAGTCCACTGACTGGTATGTGCTCTGTGAGCCACATGAGGAAGATATCAACAGCATGACTGCATCACACAATACATAAATTCCTAGGGATAGAGCAAACCACCTTGAAGACCTGGACTGTACGCTGCTATCCTAACTACCAGCCCAGGAGCCCACTGAGCTGAACGTTCTTCACACATAAGAAGTTCAATTTGTTCTTCCACAGGTATTCTGGGAAAGGGTGTTTCCCGTCATTGGCTGCAAACCAGACTCTTTTGAAGTGGTGGTGGAAAGGAGGACTTTGAACAAACTGTTCTCCATCATGGACAACCACGAGCACCCTCCACCACCTAGTGGACAGACAGTTTATGTCCAAACCAAAACTCTTGGAGTACTTCGAATTTAATACGTTTTTTGCACATATCATATTACATTCATTTTTAACTGCACATCTTAGAGGCATATTTATTTATTTTATAAATGTTTCAAACAACGACTGCAATATTGCACGCTTGTCTCGTTTGTCGTCTCTTGTATTAAGCCTTTTGTTCTTTGCTCTCTGTGAAATATCCTTGACCTGCTACTGTGATACAATAACTTCCCAAATTGCGATCAATAAAGTATTACTTTAATAAAGTAAAGTAGTATCTACTTCTCACAGTGTGTGTGTGTGTGTGTGTGTGTGTGTGTGGGCATGTCTATCTATAGTTATGAGGGCGAATTTTGGTTCTATACCATCACTTTGAGGACATCTTAGCTGGTCCTCAAAAATTCAATTGGGTCAGGGTTTGGAGGCATTTAGTTGTGATGTTAGGGAGTGCATTATGTCAATGAGTGTCCTCACAACTATAGAGAGACAGGGTTAGGGTTAGGGTTAGGGTTGTGTGTGTGTTTGTGTGTGTGTGTGTGTTTGTGTGTGTTACTCACAGTGCGTGTGTGTCGGGGGTCAGCAGGTTGTGGTCTCCTCTCAGAGGAACACAGCGACGCTTCATACAAGCTCCTTCCTCACAATACTGCTGCCACGGCGACCAAGCTGACACAGTGTCTGATCACACACACATACACACACACACACACACCCACACACACACACATCTCATGGTGGGGGAGGGAAGAGAGTCAGGGCTGCTCTGATTGGCTGCTGTGACAGAGGAAGGAGGATTAAACAGAGCAGCTTGTCAACATTAATCTGACAAATGTTTACCTCAGCATATGTGTGTGTGTGAGCATAGACCCCCCCCCCCCCCCCCCCCCCCCACACACACACACAGAGAAACATACACATTTAACCTTATAACTGGATAAACCTCTAGAGGCACACTTAACATCTGACTCGACCGGTTTGTGAACATTCTGAACATAAAGTCCCAACATTGAATTCACTCAGAAGGTTGAGAAGAACAGAGAAGAACAGAACAGCAACATACAGAGAAAACCAAGTTATCGATATTATACATCATCAATGATCTGAGCTTTAAGTTTGACATTCAGTTTCTTAATCTCTATATTTCCTGTTCTGTTAGAACATCTTCTCCATTAACATCACATGTTGTAGACTCAATGAAAGAGTTCAGGTCTGAGAAATGATCTTCAACATTCACTAGTCTGGATCCTTTAGTTTTCTGTTGGAACGTTTCAATGTCTGCAGCAGAGTATTGTCTCCTCTGAACGTTTTCTTTTCTGAGACATTTTTAACAGATCTGATCTGATTTTCACTTCCAGGCTCATTAATCACTTCATCAGCTATTTGTCTGTTTCTGGTCTAACTCTGCTGGGCCCCTGATGGCGGAGCGCCTCTGAATGTCTAGAACCCTCACCCACGCCAAGATTTGTGATGTGTACATTTCTGTAATCCCTGATAATGTTGCTGCCTGCTGCATAATGCTCAATGTTTAGAGGACAACCATTTTGGCTGAGTGGAACACTTTTGCAGCAACTGACCTCCTGCAAGAGCAGGATACAGAGACCCCCACAGACATGTTGCTCAACGCATAAGAGAAAGAATTATGAGCATTCTATAAAAACCCTGCTGTAAACTGAACCTCTTCTGTGGTAACTGTTTGCTGTACTTGGTTGTTTTTCAATTGAATAGTTTTCAAACTCTGTGCTTCGGGTCTTTTACCTTGAAAATCAAAAGTGTTGCGTAAATTAGGTAACTTGTGATGAATCCATAATGAAAATGAGTCATATAATCCCATTGTGAAAAGATTCCTAACATTCTACTGACATGTTGACAATGGGTCTTGGGCTTTATGAATTCATATTGATTTCTTATGCTTTACAAATAAAACTACCTTGCTTTATGTTGATTGTTCCATCTTTTAACAAATAACTATCCTTAATTTCTTTTGAAAAAAGAGCAGACCCACGATCAGGATGACGTGCTGTTCTCAAAGAGTGGAAGGTTGTTTTGTGGACAGATTCGTGTTCAGCATGAATGTTGTTAATGTCATTTTCCACAGTAACATTGAGATCATAAGATATGCGAGATTTCCAAATATGAATATTTTCTACAACGTTTATGTGGATACCAGCACACAGAGGAATACAGAGCAATGAAGGTGGATTTGTTATCAAGAACTGAATCATGAAGAAGTCGAGAACATTTCACTCAGTAAATATGAAGCAAAAACAATAAGAAAACATGATCAGAGAACAGCAGCTGGATGCAGCTCCCACAGGAAACCGCTTTATACAACAGGAGGTGAGGAAACAACACAGAGCAGAACATGGTGACTGTAGGCCGAGGACACACAAGACTCAACAATACACTTAAAGCCTGAAACATGCTTCTGCGTTTTCACGGGCCCGTAAGCGCAAGAGCCCTTCCGGGTCCCTTACGTGCTTATGTATCCCTCCTTACGTGCTGACGGGTGTCGACCCCCTTTTCTAAAATTTACGGCAAAGCTCCGCAAGCTCACTCAGCCCGCAAGGCTGTGATTGGTCTGCTCTACATCCCTTCTGGAGCTGCATTTCCGGTTTCATGCCCCATAATACCGGCAGAAATCACGGAAGATTTAGAAGAACGAATATGGACCAAATAGAAGAGCACTTGGCAGAAGATATCCGATGGTATGATCACTTGTAAAACCTGTCACTGACTGGCGGATTTGTCCGCGTCAGAAGCATGTTTCAGGCTTAAGCCTGAAACATGCTTCTGCGACTGCGTCTGCGTCTTTTCACGCCGCTGTGGCGCAAGACTCGTTTTCATTCATGCTTCCCCAACCGTTGCGCGTCTTACAAAGCAATTCCGCGCCAGAACACTAGGCGGAGTAATGCTTTTTGTCGAAGACGACCTTAGAGACGCCTTCTTTCTTCTTCGTCGATTGTTTATTTACATAGCCACTGCGGCTCCTCGTAGCCTTTTTCTGGCGGACAAATCCGCCAGTCAGCGACAGGTTTTACAAGTGATCATACCATCGGATATCTTCTGCCAAGTGCTCTTCTATTTGGTCCATATTCGTTCTTCTAAATCTTCCGTGATTTCTGCCGGTATTATGGGGCATGAAACCGGAAATGCAGCTCCAGAAGGGATGTAGAGCAGACCAATCACAGCCTTGCGGGCTGAGTGAGCTTGCGGAGCTTTGCCGTAAATTTTAGAAAAGGGGGTCGACACCCGTCAGCACGTAAGGAGGGATACATAAGCACGTAAGGGACCCGGAAGGGCTCTTGCGCTTACGGGCCCGTGAAAACGCAGAAGCATGTTTCAGGCTTAAATAAACACACATCCTACAGGAGGGTCACTGAACAACAGAGGAGTCGGTGGAGCCGGTGATGCTTCACTGTCACAAGTCTGGTAGACAAGGAGAAAAGATAAAGAGAGAAACTACAAACATGGAGAACTTTGTCATTGGAAATATTTTATTATATTTATTTATCTGAGTGAGACAAAATAATTTAATATGACCCAGGTAACTCGGAGGCCAAAACAGTAGATGGCAGTAGTGCTCCTTAACGTCGGCTGCCACCCGCCAAAGAACCATACAAACAAGAAGAAGAAGAAGAAGAAGAAGTGGAAGAAGAAGAAGAAGAAGAAGAACCGCGTGTGCCGGTTTGTTGTGGTTGCAGACAGCATGTCGGCTCCTCTGGAGGTTGTAGTGACCAGTGACTCCGGCTCTCAGCTGTGGAACAGCACCGTGTTCGACCTGTACAGCGGCTCCAGCCTGCTCTCGTACCGGGGAGGGAACAGCTCGGCCCGAACGCTGTCGCTGCTCCGCGGCGAGTTCCTGCTCTCTGGCCAGTTCGGAAAGAACTTCATCAACGTCTGGGAGATCCAGAGGAAGGTACGAGCCCCCCGGACTGACCCGGACTCACTCAGACTCATCGGGACTGACCCAGACTCACTCAGACTCACCCGGACTGATCGGGACTCACCCGGACTCATCGGGACTGACCCGGACTCACTCAGACTCACCCGGACTCATCGGGGTTGACCCGGACTCACTCGGTCCTCTTCTGGGACGCTCACGCCAAACCCTGTTCATAAAAACGTCATTTAATAACTGTGTGTGTGTGTGTGTGTGTGTGTGTGTGTTTGTTTGTTTTGCAGGATCAGTTGCAGCAGAAGATTGTGTGTCCAGGTGTGGTCACCTGTGTGACAGCTTCCCCTGACGGACTCTTCCTCGCTGCTGGAGTCGCGGAGGCCATCTACCTGTGGGAGGTGTCTTCTTCTTTCTTCTTCTTTATTCTTCATGCTTTTCTGTTTTGGAATTAAAATGTGAAAGCCTTTGGTTTCTATGGCATCACGTCTGTCCTCCTGATTCAAACTCCCTCTCTCTGATTGGTTCACCTGAACCTCTCTCTGATTGGTTCAGGTGTGCACAGGTAAACTGCTGTCCGTCCTCAGTCGTCACTATCAGGATGTCACCTGTCTGAAGTTCACTGACGACAGCAGCCATTTTATTTCTGGAGGAAAAGACAACCTGGCTCTGGTGTGGAGTCTGTGCAGGTAACTCAACACAACTCACCTTAACCCACCTCCCCACAACACACCACAACTCACCACAACACACCACAACTCACCTCACCTCACTACAACTCACCACAACACACCACAACTCACCTCACCTCAACACACCACAAATCACCTCACCTCACCACAACACACCTCACCTCAACTCACCACAACACACCACAACTCACCTCACCTCACCACAACACACCTCACCACAACTCACCACAACACACCACAACTCACCTCACCTCAACACACCACAAATCACCTCACCTCACCACAACACACCTCACCACAACACACCACAACTCACCTCACCACAACACACCTCAACTCACCTCACCTCACCACAACTCACCTCACCACACCACAACACACCACAACTCACCTCACCACAACACACCTCAACTCACCTCACCTCACCACAACTCACCACAACACACCACAACTCACCTCACCTCACCACAACTCACCACACCACAACTCACCTCACCTCACCTCACCTCACTCAGCCCTGGCACAAAATGCATTACCGCATTCATGTGAGCAATCACTGGATAGCAGAGGGCCTTTTAGAGTTTGGTATATTGTTTATTGTCACCATGGTTCAGGTGACTGTCATAAATGTAAACTAAACTTAAAACTGAAGGAAGTTTAGATTGATTATTTGATATTTTCATGTTGGCGATTGTAATGGGAATTTCTCAATAGTCAAGCACAAGTCTTTACAATGTCTTTCTGGAAGATGAATTCAACATCGGCAGATGGGCTTCAATGTACAAGACCATGGGAAAGATTTTATACACTGAGCAATGACATACAGGAGAAGCAACACTTTGTACATCTTCACGCTCCTCCTCGAGAGGAACAAAGTTATTGATCAGCCTCTTTGATGTTAGGAAATAGGTGACCAATATCCTGTCCCCTACGCTGTCTCAGACCCCTGGAGTGTATCATCTGTTTTCAAGATCCCTTTATCGATGTTACAACCACCACAAATCCCCCGTGCTGGGAAGTCTTTGTTAGGTGACCCTGTGTGTGAGGACATCAGTTACTTGAGCGACACCCTGACCTCTAAGGGAAACGTTTGCTCATCTTTCTAAACATCAAAGTAGTTCCTTATATCAATCATTGCCCAAATAGTAAAATTACTATCACACACTTTAAAGAAATGTTCCATGTTTTTAACTGACTGTTAATATTATGTAAACACTTTCAGAATCGTGTGTGTCTTCTGAAGCAGGTTTTAATCTGAAAACTGCTTTTTATTTCAGTGTGATACAGCTGGATTTAAATCACACCCCAGATCCTCGTCATGTCCTGTCTCGTCACTCTCTACCAATCACAGACCTGCACTGCGGCCTGATGGGCGCCCAGGCCAGAGTCGCCACTGCCTCCTTAGACCAGACTGTCAAGGTAAGACTGTAACACCTGCACTGGTGGACAGATGCTCTGTTTGACCTGGATTGTAGAAGTGCTATAGTACCAGTTCTATAGCACCAAACTACAACACACATCATGGCAAGGCTCTTGAAATCCAACTGTTTCCACAGCAAGCATTACGGATATAGATGAAACAGACAAAACAGAGAAGTACCACCAGAAATCGTAGGGGGGCAGTGTAGCAAATAGCGACGGGGCAGGAGGAACCGCTAACCTGTTTTCAAAGCGGTGGGAACTTTGTTAATTGATCAGAAAATACAGGATCTATATCATAAGGTTATGATACTTTTACTATCATTACCTTCTCCATCAGCACCATGTTTGTTCTTGCATGGCTCCAGACTAACTTCTTACATTGGTTGCACCGCTGCAACACATTTTTTCATTTAGGTGCACCAGTACACAGACTCAGGTACCGAACGTAGGCATTTTTAAGTTTACCGACCGAATTACAACGGTACAACCGGGTACAGAGAGAGTGAATACTCGAGTGTAGGGCTGGGCGATAAAACGATAATTATCGCAATATACTTTTTTCCCCGATAGAAATTGAAGACAAGTCGATATAACTTCAATAGAACTCATCCCATCCATGTTTTGACAGACAACACAAATAGCCAATGATAATGAGCGTGGCCAGGCCGAACCAATCATGTGACTGGAATAGAGTAACACCCACATCAGGTAAGGTTGACGTACACAGCACAGAGGTGGACGACTCTGCATCGATACAGTGACAGTTTCACCCAGACACACACTCCTGCAGATAGAAGTTCTTCCTGCAGATTATGACGCAACACATTGTTTTAACTTGATTGTTGCAGAATAAACGTCACTCGGTTTGTTTCAGTAACATAAGAGATATTCAGCAGGTTTTTATAAAGATCAGTTCTAACAGTGAGTGACTAGAACACATCAGAGGAGCAGAGTCTCTTGTTGACCTGCAAAATAATGGTCCTCAGTGCAGTGGCGATGATTGCATGTTTATTATGATATATATATATATCGACTGATATGAACAAAATGATTGTGATATGACTTTTTTCTGCCCTAAACTTAAATAAAGAGATAGCATGACCATGCGACTCACCCCTGGAAAGTGATCAAGCCAAGCTTATTTCTGATCAGTATATCAGATTGAGGGTGAGTCAATGGTGCAGAGACTCAGGGAGAGTTCATGGAGCGAGACGCCCCCCCCATTCTCAAACACGGACAGTGAAGCAGAGATGTGAGTTCAGTAACGTGAACAGTGGTGACAAAAAGTGTGAATACAGCAAAATGATCAGCGCCACTCTTCATCCTCAGCTGATTGTCCTCAAATGTTTTTCAGGTGTCCCCTCAGTTAAAGCTGAGAACAGATATGTGTGAAACATCTATTTTTGTTTAGTGAGAATGAATTAGCTATTTATCGACTGTTTAACGGTTGTTTATCTGCTTTTGTTCTGTGGCACCCATGTTAAATGAAACAACCTGTCCATCTGACAGATGTTTACATGTGTTTTTCTGTTTATCCAGATGTGGGAGCTGTCCTCAGGTGAGCTGCTCCTGTCCATTCTGTTTGATGTGGAGATCATGTCTGTGACCTTTGACCCCTGCGAGTACTTCCTGTTCTGTGGAGGAACTGATGGAAACATTTTCCAGGTGTCTCTGTGCAGCCAGGTGACTTGATTCATAACATTCTCTCTCACACCCTAGAGCTGTTATCATACCTCATAAGATCTAATAAATTACATCATAACTTTTTAAAGTTGAAATGTCTGTCATATCAATCAATGAATCAAATTTTATTTGTATAGCCCATATTCACAGATCACAGTTTGTCTCATCAGGCTTTAACATGGTGAGACATCCTCTGTCCTTCACCCTCAACAAGAGCCAGGACAAACTACTAAAAACCTTTTAACAGGTACAAATACATAGAAACCTCAGAGACACATGTGAGGACCCGTCTCCCAGGACGGACACAAGTCAACAGATGTCCAGTGAAGGAAACATCATCAGGATTAAAGTTGTTAGCAGCATTGATGAGGGTAGACATCTTGAAGGATAACTTCAACACTATATGTCAATCAGTCCTGCTGCATCATAGTCTATGGTCAGCAGCCAGCAAGATCATGATCCACTATATAGTTAGCGGCAGCGGCAGGCATGTTTGTTGAAAACGAATTCAACCCAAGGGTACTTTGATGACGTGGTTGATTACGTTACCGTTGATCATCTGTCCATCATCGTATAAAGCCCGCCCTGACAATCTGAGTGGCCCGGTCGGGCATAATTTCTCCCCAACGGAGCGACTCCAGACCGAACTTCCCGACTTCAAATGTTGTGGGCGGGGCTAAGTTCGTCTGGCATCCAGGCTAGCTCTTTAAGGTAAAAAGGCGCTATATTATTAAGGGCCTTGAAGGTGAGGAGGAGAATTTTAAATTCTATTCTAGATTTAACTGGAAGCCAGTGTAGTGATGCTAATACTGGAGAAATGTGCTCTCTTCTCTTTGTTCTCATCAGGACACGTGCTGCGGCATTTTGGAAAGTCTTTAACGACTTCCTGCTGGAGCCTGATAGTAATGAATGACAATAGTCCAGACTCGATGTAACAAAGGTGTGGACTAGTTTTTCTGCATCTTTTTGCGAAAGGACATGTCTGATTACTGAGATTTTTAATGGCATATAGAATCATCACGTGTTGGTGTGTCTCTTACGTGTTCTGTCATTTGGGATTTTAATGCCTTGAGGTCAAAGGCAAGGGCACAGTGAGCTCACCCAGATCTTCATCCTGTGAATGTGATATATCAAAACTGCCTTGGGAGAAATTCATTACATCTGATAAAATTCAAAAGGTGACCTCTCAAACACGTGTTTTCCCTTGTGGGAGAGCATGGCGTAGGGGATAGAACGGGTGCTCTGCAGCCAGAAGGTTGCCGGTTCGAATCCCACTCTATCCCATCTGCATGCCTAAGTGTCCTTGGCAAGATACTGAACCCCTAAAATGTAAGTCTAAAAATGTAATCGCTTTGGATAAAAGCGTCAGCTAAATGACATGTAATATCTCAGGAACATCTCTAAAATATGGTGCACACTTGGAATGTCTTGAATGAAGACCAACTTGAGGGAATTTCTTCAACTTTTGATCAGTTGTCACTTGGACATAAAGATGAAGGTAGTTGTTCTCGGATAAAAATAATTAAGACCGCCATTTAAGACCTGTGGTTTTTTACTCACAACGATTGAAAAGTGTGACAGTAAACAGTCACGTGAGGATGATAGAGATTGGTCGGACTGTTTATTACTAGTCTGATCTAACACTGATTAATCAATACATCAACCGGCTGAGCTGCTGTCAATTAACATGAACTGTTTGAATCTGTTTCAGAGTCTCAGTCGGGACAAATCGTTCCAGTCCGACAATGATGGAAACCAGGTCTTCAAAGGTCACAGGTGAAAACGGGTTAATAATAATTCACATTGATGTGATTCAGTTTCATGTGACGGATGTCATCCTTCATGTTTATGAAACAACTTTGGAGACAGTGAATCAATAATAGTTGTACTGTTCATTGTGTAATTATAAATAAAGTAAAAAAAAAGTGTCTGGTAGATTGCATTGTATGAATGTGTATATCTAGACATGTATATATATATATACACTGTTTATAAAGCTTAAGTTTTGGATCAATAATTATCTACCAGTGCCAGTACAGGGTATCTGATCAAAACTGTCTCCTCAGGAACTTGGTGACATGTCTCTCCGTGTCGATGGACGGGACGCTCCTCGCCTCTGGGTCACATGATGAGACCGTCAGACTCTGGGATGTTCAGAGTAAACAGAGCATCCGCTGCCTTGCCCACAAAGGTAAGCCCCGCCTATTATTGTGACCAGATGTCATTTGTGTCACTGCTAATAGAACCGACGTGATCAAACAGCTGGAGCTCAACACTGGTAACACAAGATTAACCCGGGCTAGCCTCAACGTAGGCTAACTCCAACCCGGGCTAACTCTAACCCGGATTGGCTTCAACCTGGGTTAACTCGAACCTGGATTGAAAAGCTTTACTTTAGAAGGCCTCTTGCTCCTTCTCAATAAAAGTACTGGACTCAACTTGTGATGACTTTAAAACGCTTGGGCAGAACCCGTAGTCTCAACTCGCCTCTGATTGGTTGATAAAGATTATTCATTAACTTTCGTTTTCTGGGATTACTCGTGTCAGTGATGAATTTCAGATGAGAAAAGGATCGGTGAAAAGTTTTAATTCAAATGACAATATTTATAAAAAAATGCCTGATGGTAATAATTTAATGACATTTTTCTTCTCTGCGTTTGCTGCTGGCTTTTTAATGAATTGTCTGACTTCTTTTTTCGCTGGAGGAGATCCTACTTCTTCCTCTCATTCATACTAGGCGATCGTGGCCAACAGCAACATGATGAAGAAATGTCTCAGTGATTATCACTGGCACTTCATAAATAACCAAATCCTGTCTGTGCTGAAGGTTGTCACTTCAAGCGAAAGTCCCTCCTTTGGCTGGACCGATGGACCCATCCCACGCCTCCGTCAATTTGTCAGACTCAGCTGCCGACGCCTTTGACAATGAAACCATCCAGAATGTTAAAGAAGCTTCATCATCAGTGATTTGTGTCAACAGATTTACCTGACATAACTTCCTGTCTTTGTTCAGGTCCAGTGACCAATGTCCTCATCACGGCTGCTCCAGCTAACATGTTCCTACCTGACAGTCGACCCACTGTTCCTCTGCCGCGCTTCAGCCGACACCTGCACACCTCCGAGGGCGACGGCGGGGAATCAGGAGAAGTTTGTGTGCGACTCGCTCCCTGCACACAGGTGAGTCAGCGGGTGTAGCCTCGCCCCGTGGACAGTTTCTTTATTCACGTGATCATTAAAATCAGATGATCATCGGAGTCAGTGGATCTTTAAATTACATGATCATTAAATAAGAATAATAATTAAAATCGAATCTTTCATTCTGAATTCACACTATATTTTGAAGATATATTTTTCATCTTTTTCTAATTTCTGGCGATTTCAGGAAGAGGAGGAGACATACCTGCAGAAGGCTGATAGGCTGAGCTCACTGATGAACGCTGTGACTGACAAGGTGAGTGTTTCCTCTGTGGATCCTCAGAGTCCCCGAATGCAAATAGGGACATTGGTAACTGACCTCAGATCATGCTAAAAATCATTGATTATTTTAGAGTTAGGGAATTATTACCAGAACCTTTGGTTGTAGGGGCTTACCTCCTGGGCTCTGTCCCATGAAGCAGTATTTGTGGTCATCAGGTAACTTCAGGTTTAATTCAGAGTACTCAGTCCTATGAAGCTCGTTCCCTTGTTATCGGGGTAAATCACCATGGTAACTTATGCTGAATAGCTAAACTGCTCCAGGTGAAGTTGGAGATAACAGATCAAACAGTATAAAGCTCTTCACTTCCACGTAAGTAAACAGATTATTATTTTGTGGTCACGTAACATATTTTTTTACCAAATGTCACCAGGGGGCACTGTAACGTACTCATTGACACAGTCGCAGATGTTTTACCAGCTGGAACTATTTCCTTTATTCTGGAGGTTTGTTGTCCTGATTTTTATTATAACAGTTTGATCCTCGGCTCTGCTGTCAGTCAAACTGTCCATATGCTGAAAACCCCGCACCTTTTTATGTGCAGACGCTCACATCTTGATGAGGAGACCCTGAGTTAACTTAATTAGTTTAACCAGAATCATGTGACCACTGAGGCGACTGAATCCTGGACATGTTGAACTGGATTCGTAGTCCAGGTCCCCAAACTTCAGAATAAAGGTGTGTGTGTGCTTGTGTGTATTTGTTTCAGTCGGTGTTCGGTGATGGAGAAAACACAAAGGTTCGCGTCGCAGAGTTGGAAGAAGAAGTTCAGACTCTGAAGAAAATCAACAAAGATCTTTATGACTTCTCGAGTCAACTGATCACGAAACCCACATAAACACACACTTACACAAATGTGGATGCCTGTTTAAAAATAAAAAACTTTTTTTAACATCCTTTCTATTGTGTTTCATGTTGGGGGGGGGGGGGGTTGTTAAGGTATCTTGTATCCTATTAACCTCCCCACACCATTCGGGGTGAGGGTTTATTAAATGAGCTCCATGAGTCCCCCTGCTTCATCTTACGACTGGGCAGTCAAAGGCAATTCACTGGTAGACGCAAACCATCAAATCAGAATCAGAAATCATATATTGATCCCAGGAGGAATAGGTCTCCACGCTCATATATACCCTTAGCTAGACTGGCTTTGTATAAATTACTTCTTAGTTTTTGATAAGTAAGGGTTCGGGCCATAAAACAAATTTTATTTGTATAGCCCATATTCACAAATCACAATTCGTCTCATAGGGCTTTAACATGGTGAGACATCCTCTGTCCTTCACCCTCAACAAGAGTCAGGAATAACTACTAAAAACCTTTTAACAGGTACAAATACGTAGAAACCTCAGAGACGTGAGGATCCGTCTCCCAGGACGGATAGAAGTGCAACAGATGTCAAGTGAAGGAAACAACCACATTAAAGTTGTTAGCAGCATTGATGAGGGTAAACATCTTAAAGGATAACTTCAATACTATATATCAAACAGTCCTGCTACAATCATAGTGTATGGTCACCAGCCAGCAAGATCATGATCCACCATCCAGATCGGGTCCACAGTCATTGTCCACTGATGCCAGTTAGGATCCATCATCAGCTGCCACCTCGGTCCTGTACCACCACCATTATCTGATGCCAAGGTGACACAGGATCCTTCATTATTATTACGATCAGCCAGCACGATATAGAATATGCCAGATGGTTACGATGGCGCCAAGGAAGGCTGCCGTGTCTCCAGCTCTCCCACAGCTCTGCTCTTTTCTCAATCTTGTTATTTATTCTACTTTATTTTGTATTGTGCACTCCGGAAAGCGAACCCTATCATCATATATGATAGAGAACAACTTCTGTCCATCGGGTTGATGGTAAAAAACACTTTTTCACCGCCACCAACAACAAACAAAGGCGACTACCCATGGCGCTGTTTACCTGCCGTACCCGGAACACGGATACGACGACGAAGGAAACGAGGGTCGTGGGCCAGCGTCCTGGTCCGGGATGAGGAAACGTGAGAACCGGCTTCCTCTACCAAGCATTCTTCTGGCTAATGTGCAGTCCCTGGACAACAAGCTGGACGAACTTCGTAGCAGGATGGCGTTTCAATGGGACATTAACTTTTGTAACAGAGACTTGGCTCGACCCCTCGATCCCGGACTCCGCCATTGTTCCCGAGGGGGTCTCCATTCACCGCCAGGACCGGAAAACAAACTCAGGTAAGAGCAAGGGAGGGGCTGTCTGCTTCATGGTGAATAATCTGTGGTGCTCTGATGTGAGGATTATTTCTTCAGGCTTAACTCCGGACATGGAGCACCTCATGATCAGATGGCCACCTTATTACATCCTGAGGGAGTTTACATCGGTTGTTATAACAGCAGTGTATATTCCACCACGCCGACACCAACCTGGCACTGGACGAGCTGCATGCTGTGATCGATTGGACAGAGATATTACGTCCCGAGGCTGCGTTTATAGATATATTGTATATATATATACAAGGAGATATTCTTGAATAACTTTTTTTGTGAAGGTCGTAGAGACTTGGAAAGTGTTTTTGTCTGAACTAAGGGTTAGGTTTAGAAGATCTATCTCGATGACTCCCCCTGCTTTGTCCGTCGACTGGGCAGTTTGGTCTAGGGAGCCAAAGGCAATGCACTGGCCGACGCACGTCATCAATACTCTCCAGTCTCACATATCTCTTTTGTCGAATTGGTTTGTTTGATGTTGTTTTATCAAAGCTGTAAAACATCAAAGTAAAAGATTATTTCTGTTTTTGATATTAAGTAACTTTATTTTTCTGTATACTTGTCTTTTTGTATAGGTTTGTTTGGATTTTTCTTGTTTTTATAATGATGGTTTTATTTATTATTGTTGTTACGGTTTGAGGGAGGAGATGGACCCAGGATGCAGAGATTTTAACAAAAAGGTATTTAATATAATAAAAGGCTTTAAACAAGACAAAAACAAAACACAAACACAAGCAGGTACACAAACACAAGCCCTCATGTGTTTCACACAATCAAAGACAGGAAGTGAGACACCGAGAAGCTGAAACAAGACAGTGAGAGCAAGGCTACAAAATAAAACAGGAAATAGAAAACACACAGACTGAAATTAACAAACTAAAATGACAGGACACCACAATTGTCATATTAAAAAAGATTTTAGTGTTCATTTGGCATGCCTTAGTTTTCTATTTTAGTCTTATCCTGTATTGAAGTTGAAGGATTGTTATTTATTTTATATTAAAAAAGGTTGTTTTAAGATTGTTTGTTTTTGACCAGTGATTTAGACTATTATTTTAAAACTATTTTGTTTGCCTAGTCCTATATAAGGTGACACATCATCAGTAGTGTACCTCAGGGTCATTGGGTGTTTCGGCCATTACCACCAGACACCCTCTCCCAAGGAAGGCC